>NW_021834296.1:2500-40000 GCF_006345805.1 Octopus sinensis
ATAAATGCCAATACAATTCTTGTTAACTAGCTTCCTGAAGATTTCTCTTGAATGAAACAGTTCTAGTCCTGTAGAAGCTCCTTCTATATAATAAATTAATTTTACTCTGCTATGTATTGAGTACCTTTTTACTGTGGTTAACCCGAATCAACCCGGGACCTACATATATATATTATATATATATATATATGTATATATATATATATGTATATATATATATATATATACATACATAGATATATACATATATATATACTATATATATACATATATATTACATACATATATATACACACATATATATATTATATATATACACATATATATATATACATATATATATACACGTATATATATATACAATATATATACATATATATACACACATATATATATACACATATATATATACACACATATTATACATATATATATATAATATATATATATATATATATATATCTTTATATACACACACACATAGATATATATGTATATATACATATATATATATATATAGATACATATATACATATACAAATATATATACATACACACACACACACATATATATATATATAATATTAAAGTTTTTAGTTGAACTCCTTTCGTAACCATATGGTTCCGGGTTCAGTCCCACTGCTAGGCAACTTGTGCAAGTGTGTTCTACAAATGACTGAAACAAGTAAAAGAATAAAAGAACTTATATATAGCGTATACACACACACACACACAAAACACGATAACCGTCGCCCTTTTCAAGCCTGGCCAGGCTCATGGGCCCGGTTTCCCGGTTTCTATGGCGTATGTGTTCCCCCAGATGGACGGGACGTGAGTCAATGGCAGCCTTACTCAAGAAACAGGAAGAAAGAATGAGAGAAAGTTGGAGCGAAAGAGTATAACAGGGATCGCCACCAGCCCCCGCTGGAGCTTCGTCTGGCTTTTAAGGTGTTCTCGCCCAATAAACACACACAACGCCCAGTCTGGGAATCGAAACCGCGATCCACCGACCGCTGAAGAGGCCTGAGCCATTGAGAAGATCAAACTCAATCCCAAAGTGTTCTTTTCATTTGCAAAAAAACACAGAGTCACTGGTTCTACTGTTGGCCCTCTGATTGATGAAAATGGTACTCTTCAAGACAATGCCAAAACCATGGGAGAGATATTGCAGAAACAATATTGCTCTGTTTTCAGCAATCCTGATATGACTGATCTGGGCTGTATCAGTGATGTTACTCCCCAATACACTTTATCGGACATAACCTTTGGGGCTCCTGATGTCTTAGCAGCAATAAAGGAAATGAAGCATAATTCAGCAGTAGGTCCCGATAGGTTCCCTGCTTGTGTCTTGAAGATGTGTCAAAACCAACTTGCACCCCTCTAGCCAAACTGTGGCGGAACTCACTGGATGCTGGATATATACCAGAAGACCTTCTATCCCAGTCTGTTGTCCTAGTTTTCAAAAAAGGAAACAAATCGCTTGCCGTGAATTACCGTCCAATCTCACTCACCTCTCATATCATTAAGGTATTTGAGAGAGTGCTGAGATCACGCATGACTCACTTCCTTGAGAGTCATAATATGCTGAACTCCAACCAGGATGGATTCCGTAATGGGAGAGATTGCCTGACGCAGCTACTGCATCATTTTGATGACATTTTGAGAGCCTTGGGAGAGGGTTCCAACACTAATGTCATCTACTTTGATTTCAGCAAGGCCTTTGACAGGGTTGATCATAAGATCCTTCTGAGAAAGCTGTCCAATATTGGTGTCACTGGAAAGCTTCTGCAGTGGATCAAGTGCTTCCTGTCTAACAGAACCCAACATGTTGTAGTCGAAGGAGCCAAATCCAGCCCAGCCAAAGTCAGCAGTGGTGTCCCACAAGGCACTGTGTTGGGCCCACTTCTCTTCATCATCTACATAAGTGATATTACTGACACCATCAAACACAGTAACATCAGAACCTTCGCTGATGATTCCAAGCTCCAGAAGGTCATCAATGGCGTGGATGATCGAATAACCTTCAGTCAGACCTACTGGCTGTGTCCAATGGGCGGAAAAGAATAACATGTTGCTAAATGAAGACAAATTCGAACTGATCCACTTTGGAAGGGAGGACGCTCTGAAACTCCCCTACTCTCTTCCTTCTGGAGAAATTTTCATGGCATCCAACAACATCAGAGACTTGGGAGTAACAGTGGACAACAACATAAGCTGGGCTACACATATAAGCAGCAAAGTTGACATGGCCCGCAGAATGTGTTCCTGGATTCTCGGAACCTTCCAGACGAACATTCCCACACTATTATCCTTCTCTTCTCCACTTTTGCCCGACCCCACCTTGAATGCTGCTGTCCACTGTCGTCTCCCTACACAAAACAAAATATTATGAGAATTGAAGCTCCCCAAAGGTCAATCACAAAAATGATAGATGGCATGTCAGACCTTGACTACTGGGGTAGACTAGAGAAGCTGAAACCGTATTCACTCCAACGACGCCGTGAACGCTACATTATCTGTATGATGTGGAAAATAACCATCAGCACTGTCCGAATGATGTTGGCATCACCTTCAAAATACATCCCAGGCTTGGACCACGTGCCATCCGTCCACAACAAAAATCTAAATCGCATCACATAACGACAATAGGGCACAACTATTTCACCTCAATTGGACCCGCTCTCTTCAACATTACACCAGGACACGTCAAAACAGAAACTGACCACACAAAATTCAAGAAGTCTTTGGACAAATTCCTTCAAACAGTCTCGGACAAACCACCCACACCCGGATATGTCTCCGCAAACAATAACTCTCTGCTCGAATCGGCCTTGGTGCCCAAATCCTGAATTGAAAGACTTCGCCAGGTAGTGCTAATAAGTTAGACATGGCCTGGGCCAATACTGGCCAAAACCTTTCTAAGTTATTCTAAGTTATATATATGTGTATATTAATATGTGTATATATATATATGTACATATATATGTGAGTATGTATATATATAAATGTGTGCATATATATATATGTGTATATATATATATATGTATATATATGTGTATATATAAATGAGTGTGTATATATATTGGTGTATATATATATGCGTATATATATATATATGTGTATATATATGTGTATATATATATGTATATATATATATGTCTGTGTATATATATATATGTATACATATATGTGTATATATATGTGTGTATATAGATATATATGTATATATATACGTGTGTGTATATATATATATGTATATATATCTGTATATATATCTCTATTTGTATATATATATATGTGTGTATATATATATGTATATATATATGTGTACATATATATATATTTATATATGTATGTATGTATATATATATATATGTGTGTGTGTATATATATATATATTTTATATGTATGTATGTATATATATATATATATATATATATATATATATATATATATATATATACATATACACATATTTATAAATGACTCGCTCGTTTCAGCTTCCGTCAGAAAATGACTGTCAAGGTTTTCGTCAGCCCGAGACAGTCTTTGAAGGCAATTGAACAAGTTACCGCTCTATGGGAACTCACCTTGCAACAATGCACCTACACACACACACGCACAGAGAGAGAGAGAGGCGGAAACACCCTTTCCCAAGAAAACATTGTAATATAGTTGAAGAGCATCGATATTGTTTCAATGCAAATGAAGTCGAAAAACGAGTTTGTTTACACACACACACACACACACACAAACTCACTCACTGATACGCGTACACACACATATTTATTTGTATTCGTTTATACGTGTGTGTGTGTAATGGACACACACACATAAACGTGATGGTCGTGGTTGTGGTTCCTGTTTTGTGCAGTTGTTTTGCATAAGTGATAGTCTGTTCTCACCGGCCATCTTTTACATGACAATGGATTAGTTTTGCTTCCTTATTGCTGGACAATAGAAGCTAAAGGACCTCCGTCGTTTTCGATTTCACCTCCCGGATTCGATGACATCAACACTTCTTTGGTGCCAATGGAATTGCAGAGGAGGGGGCAGGTTATTTGTTATAAATGCGAGTGTCTTGGTCGAGATGTGACAGAGCCAGGCCGATTGTGCAACGGGACTCTGCTGCTGTGACTCCCGCTACTGAAGACTTTTTTGCGCTGCAGGAACCACCACAAGACAAGACAACTCAAACAAGAAGTTTTAGACATTTATACTCTGTGTTCTGCACTAACCAAATCTGTTTCTTCTGATATTAGAAGCTGTCTGTGTGTCAGTAAACAGGCGAAGCACCGAAAAGAAAACAACAGCCATGAAGAATCTCGTTCTTTTCTTATTTCTTTTCGTCGTTGGTCTTTGGGTGACTGAAGGACAACGGGTGACTAACGGGTCAGTGGTGACTAAAGGACCGTCAGTGAATAGTGGAGGACAGAATGTCACATTAGGGGACAAAGACCCGTCGGTAAATGATGTTTCATCGGATAATGAAGAGCCAGAAGAGAGTGGAGCAGAATCAGATGACGAAGGAGAGTTAGAGGGTGGAGAGGAATCAGAGGAGGACGGAGTCCCGGTGGATGACGAGTCGTCAGAGGACGGTGAAGACGAGTCAGTGGATGGAGAGGAGTCAGTGAATGAAGACGAGTCAGAGGGTGAAGACTCAGACAATGGAGGACTATGGGTGGACGATGACGAGTCAGTGGACGGAGACGAGTCAGTGGATGAAGGCGAGTCAGTGGATGAAGACTCAAACGATGGAGGACTATCAGTGGGTGACGACGAGTCAGTGGACGAAGAGGAGTCAGCGGATGAAGCAGATTCCGAGAGTGAAGATGAAGCAGCGACTGAGAGTCTCTTACTGAATAATGGAACGTCGGTTTCTAGCGAAACGCTTGATTCTGGAAACTCAACAACCGAAGGAGAAAGCCTTGCTGTGTCCAGTTCTCGGTAAGTTAATGCTTCATTCCACCCGGTTTCACATCGCCACTTTCCTCTTCGGGGCTTCTTGTGGTTTTTTACTTTTTTCTTATTAAATAATCGGACCGTGTCTATCTTCGTGTGAATGTTTTAAGTGTTTTAGTGAAAAGAGAGGAGTTGAGCCCGTAGCTCTGTTCAGGGCCCCTGGCATATGTGGGAAGCAATGGGTGAGGTGGGGCTTGGCCCTAACAATTGCAACAGAAGGGACTCAGTGTACCTGAATTACACCAGCATTTGTAGTTTTTATGTCGATCTGTTTTTACTTAGCCCAGTGCATCTCTGTCAGTAGGTAGAAATGAAAACCCATAGCCTGTATATCATAACTGTATTTTTTCAAACAGTCCTCCATAGATCCCTCTTTTTCTTTAATATATGATGAGATATTCTTTTCTACTTGAGGCACAAGGCCCGAAATTTGGAGGGAGGGGGCCAGTCGATTATATCGACCCTAGTGCGTAACTGGTACATATTTAATCGACTCCGAAAGGAAGAAAGGCAAAGTCGACCTCGGCGTAAATTGAACTCAGAACCTAACGGCAGACGAAATACCTATTTCTTTACTACTCACAAGGAGCTAAACACAGAGAGGACAAACAAGAACAGACAAAGGGATTAAGTCGATTTTATCGACCCCAGTGTGTAACTGGCACTTAATTTATTGACCGCGAAAGGATGAAAGGCAAAGTCGACCTCGGCGGAATTTGAACTCTGAACGTAACGGCAGACGAAATACCGCTAAGCATCTCGCCCGGCGTGCTAACGTTTCTGCCAGCTCGCTTCTTTAATACGATGAGATATTGACATACGACTGGGCAGACGATCTCTCCTAAAAGTACTTGACTTGTTTTCCTGATCCTTGCATCAATATAGGGTCCGCTGTATTTAATCCTGTTTGCTGATTCTATTGGGATGTTCCACCAACTTTCTGGATATATTCTGGTTCTGTTGCGCCAATCTTCAACAAGCCAGATTCCTGTAACGGAGCGACGAACCTGAAGGGGCCCAAATAAAACTGTTTCAAATAATAATGATAATTAGTGTGATTTCAAATTTCTGCCACAAGAGCAGCTTGGGGTGAGGTGAGGGCGAGTCGATTACATAGAGCCTAGTCTGTTATTTTCTCGACGTTGAAAGGAAGAAAGCAAAGTGCACTTTGGGGAATTCGAAATCAGAACGGAGCGACGGGTCAAATATAGCTTAAACAACCCTTATTCAACATCCTTAAACAACCCTTATTCAGTGAACTTTGGAGTGGGATGGGCTTCTCGACCAGAAGAAAATTCTAACTGGTCCCCACCTGCAAGATCATGCGCTATTTATCTTGATATGAGATCACCATGTCCCGCACATATGGTTGTGATGCATGTGCCTGGGGTACCCTTATCAGACGGGTAGTCATGATGGGTATACTGAGCTTCGTATATTTTACCACGGTGTCACTTTGATGGCATGCACTGCTCTCTCACTCAATAATAATAATTTCTTTTTTCGCCACTAAGGGTTTACACAAAAGGGGCTGCTCATTGAAACCCCACAAAAACAACGATCACTCTGACATCTAGGGTGTATGCTCTCTTCACTTCATGTGCCCTTAATGTACAGGCGCGTACTTCTAGAAAGACCATTCACTAGGGCCATTCGAGCTACATTCACCCATCTTTTAACAAAATTGCTAGGTGGCAGCACTTCCCTCTTTACCCTCACTTTGAGATTCTGGGTAAAGAGGAAAGTGTCTGTCTTCAGCCCTTTCAGCAAGGTCCACCAGGCAACCTCTTTCGCTATGGCCACTAGACTAAGCAAAGATGCCTGTCCCTCCCGGTTGGAAGAAAGCAGCGGGCTGATACTTACCAATAACTTAGCTGAAATCCGAATCCGTCCTCCAAGTGGGAGCAGTTCTTCGATGTCAGTTCTTCGATGATAAGCGCCGACCCCTTTGCTAACAGCCTGCTCAAAAGTTTGATGTCTGTGTTCAGCAGCGTTATGAACCTAGCTTTCTATTTCATCTCCCTTGTTTGGGTCCATTTTTAGCAGTGCCACCGCTCCTAGACTCACAGAATTGGGAAATAGCCTGTTCTGGTACCAGTTACGGTAGCAGTTCTGGCAGATCTGCTAGAAGGCTGTCAAACAAAGGCGGATCGTTAGCACGACGGGAGAAATGCTTAGCGGTATTTCGACTGCCGTTACGTTGTGAGTTCAAATTCCGCCGAGGTCGACTTTGCCTTTCATCTTTTCGGGATCGATTAAATAAGTACCAGTAACACACTGGGATCGATATAATCGACTTAATCCGTTTGTCCATCCTACGTTCTGGATATCTTTACGTTCCACACATTTGCCAAAGGGATGTTGAAATACCTCACACATCTTCTCCGGTTGGAGTTCCTTGCGCCCATTTTGGTCCACCAAAGACTGAATAGTGACTTTGCTTTGACGTTGTGCGTCTGTCATTCGACCCCCATTATGGGGCTTTCCTTCCCTCTTCTCTTACAGAGTGCACCTTAGATCTGACAAGGCAACCTTCGTGTTTATCTTTGAGCAAATGGTCCAGAGCTAATCTTGCAGCAAGCAGGTCAGCTGCAATGTTCTTCCAAAGCGCCATTTCGAAGTTACTGACTAAATTCCCTTCTGTTTTATCCATCTCTACCACTAATGCTTTAATAAACCTACCTAACGCCAACCATCATTTGTTGTTGACGATTAGCCCCATCAACGCCATCTTAGTTAATTGTCTAATTCGGTCTCTGTTGGATTGGCACTTTGGGAGCAACGCTTTCAGCCTCCAGTAACCGGATCCCTGCCTTCTAAGCCTATCTAGGTTAACAACTTCTACTAACGTTAATCTACTTGCCTATAGAACCCCGTTCCTCATCAAAATACGACCTGGTTGACCCCATACAGGCTTTTACCATCCGCTTTCTATTCGCTAGACCCACACAGTCCAATTGTATCTCTAAGGCACCGTACCAGTTGCCCACTAACTCTAAATTTCGAGGCATTCCTAGGAATACCTCTCGATGTCTGAAGATATACGGCTTCCCTGCTTCTATCGGAGTATAAACAGGTACCTGTCTGTAAGTACCCCCGTCACTACAATTCGCATCCAGGACCATCATCTCTCCTTCTGGATCCAGGAAGATAGTCCTTATGTTGAGATCCATGCCCCTACGGATCAACGCCGCCGTTCAACCTCCGATTCCCGGTTGACATGGAGATAAATACTTCTCGTATCCCGCGAAAGATGGCAAGAAAGCATGTCGGTCGGAAAGTCTAGTTTCACTGATGGCGATTACATCGACACTTAGTGATCTAATGTCGTTGAGTAGTGGCCTTGTTTCCAAGGCGATCGCAAGTCAGTTCTTTGTATATTCGTCTTTTTATATCTCTGGAACCCCCCACCCATTCCTTCAAGGGATTTTATTTTTATAGTGTTATATGCGTTTATATGTATATGTATATATATTTATACACACACACACACTTATATATTCCTTCTTTCTTTTTTTCCAGGGGAATATGTCGAGTGAGATGTTATAAAACCGTGACCTACAAAAGGGCCCGAAGAAGCTGGTGCTGGTTTTTGAGACGGTGTACAAAATACCGGTAAATACGAAGCCACCTTTCCGGATTTTCTATACAGAGTAAACTTTCAATATTACGGCATCCACCGATGACAAAGTATTCATTACCCTCGCACATTAATATCTTAATATTTCGCTTGGGCATAGCGAAAATAACAATATGGTGTAGAACTCAATCTAGGTGTGATCCAGAATTCAATTGTAGATAAGTGTAAAATGGTAAGAGAAAGCAAAGAAATGGCACCGGCAAAAACAAAGGTTATGTAACGCACTTCATTGGCTAACAGCTGTTTCTGATGTAGGTTGTGGTGGAGGATTAGTTGAGTACCAGGATATCATGCTCTAGCTTCATCAGAGCCTTCAATGTGAAAAGCACTTTATTTAGGATAATCGCATTTTCAGACTACACAGTCGTATATTCTGAAAGTGTAACTTGTATGTGTGTATGTATGTGTTTGTGTGGTTGTCTGAACTTACCATCATTGTGTTATATATCCTTCTGGTTATATATCCTTTTATTCTATCCTTCTCTCATTTAACAGTACAGCTTCCAGGAGAATCCTTACAACCTGTCGCAGATGCTGCAGAGGATGGACCGGCACGCCTGGAAGGTGCAGAGGTAAGAACATGTGTTCAGTTCTCTCCGGATGTTATGTGTAGATAAGGCCTAATATTTTCTTGATATTTTCTATTTTATATCCAAATATGACATCCAATGGTCTCGTTTCAAATTTCCTTTTTCTTTCGTATCACAATCCTTTGAAGAAAGACATCGCTATTTCTTCCATTTTATTTTTCCTGTTTTATATTGTAATATATGCAAATGAGCGTCGTATCGTCCCGTCTTCTTTCCACCATATTTGATCAGATGGAGTGCATTTTGATGTATGTAATCCCTTTGCCACAGCAACTGAGCTGAGAAAGGTCTGACTTCTGTTAAAAGAACATGGTGCATCAAACTTATTCTACAATAGGCAAAAGGCCTGATATTTTGTGGTCAGGTGGGGGTCAGTCGATTACATTGAGCCTAATATTTCAATGGCGCTCATTTCATCGACTCCGAAACGATGGATTCCAACGTCGACATTGGCAGATTTTGAACTTGTTACGACGAAATAACGCTAAGAACTTTGTCCGGCGTTTTCACGACTCTGCCAGCTCACCGCCTTAATAATAACAACCACAATGTTGATGACGATGATGACGATGATGATGATGATGATGAGGATGGTACAAAAATTTCTAACTGGGCCCCACCTGCAAGGTCATGTGCTGTTTATCTTGATATGAGATCCCCATGTCGCACACATATGGTTGTGATGCATGTGCCTGGTGTACCCTTGTGAGACGGGTTCTCATGAGCAGTATACTGGGCTTCGTATATTATATCCCAGTGTCACTTTGATGACATGCACTGCTCTCTCACTTAATAATAATAATAATAATAATAATAATAATAATAATAATAATAATAATAATTTCACTAAATTTTGGAGAAGGGGACTAGTCGATTACATCGACCTCAGTGTATAACTGGTGCTTATTACATTGACCCAACCCCAAATAATGCATCTGTTTTATATACATGCAATTAAGCGCAATAAATTTGTTTTCTTGACCCTGAAAGAAAGGCGGATTTGAACACAGAATGTAAAGACGGACAAAATGCCGCCAAACATTTTTACCGTCGTGCAAACGATTCTGCTAACGACGACGACGACCACGATGATAATTATGATGATGATGATGATGATGATGATGATGATGATGATAATGATGATGTTGAAAGGATTCTGATTGTTATATATAATTGTGTTATTTCTGTTCTGCTTTCCAGCCGTCGGAGGAGCGTGCAGATGGAATCGGTGCGGGAAGAATGGTAGATGCGTCAGGAGAGGAACCTCTTTTACTTGTTACTGCAGACGGGGCTATTATTTCAATAGAAGAACATGTGTTTGTAAGTAAAGGACAAACAGCAGCTACAAGAACAATATACACACGTATATCTATAAGCAATTGGCTGGGAGATAATAATAATATAATAATAATAATAATAATAATAATAATAACAACAACTACAACAGCAACAACAACAACAACAACAACAATAATAATAATAATAATAATAATAATAATAATAATAATAATAATAATAATGATAACAATAATAATAATAATGATAACAATTATAATAATAAATGCCCCACAGTGGCTTTCATGGTTTCTGATCTTAACTGATTCGAAGTTTTGGGCTGCAGCACATATTCTGCTCAGTACAACAGATTTGCTTGTCATTTGTTTGACCTTAACCAGTTTGAGCATGTCCCTTAGTGGCTGACGATTTGTGCATCTCTGATCATGAGCAGAAGTAGTGGGGGAGCATCATAGCCACGTGTTGAGAGGCATTCTTGGAGGTTTGGATAATTCACCTTTGGAAACATGGGTGGTTTGTTCAACATCCTTAAACAATTTATTTAGGGACGTTTTGAGCGGGATGGGCTACTCCAACTGAAGACATTTCCAACTGGGCCCCACCTGCAAGGTCATGTGCTGTTTATCTTGAAATGAGATCATCATGTGGCACACATGTGGTTGTGAAACATGTGCCTAGTATACCCTTATCAAACGGGTAGTCATGATGGGTATACTGGGCTTCGTATATTTTACCCTAGTGTCACTTTGATGACAAGTACTGTTCTCTCTCTCTCAATAATAATAATAATAATAATAATAATAATAATAATAATAATAATAATAATAATATTAATCCCTTTTACTGTAGGCAGAAGGCCTGAAATTTTAGCGGTGGGGGATAGTCGATCACATCGCTCCCCTCCCGCCACTGTTTCAGTGGTTTTTGTTACAATCCTCCCAGCGTACCACCTGAAGAATAACACCAACCAAAACATCAATATCAATAATGATGGTGGTGATGCTGCTGCTGATGATGATGATAATTATGATGATGAAGATGATGGTGGTGATGGTTATGATGAGGATGATGATGATGATGAGATGATGATGATGATGATGATGATGATAATGATGATGAAGATGATGGTGATGATGATGATGATGATGATAATGATGAAGATGATGATGATGGTTATGATGAGGATGATGATGATGATGATAATGGTGGTGATGATGATGATGGTGGTGATGGTGGTGGTGATGATGATGATGACGACGATGATGATGATGGTAATGATGAGGATGTTGATGATGATGATGATAATGATGATGAAGATGATGATGGTGGTGGTGGTGATGATGATGATGATGACGAAGACGATGATGATGGTTATGATGATGATGATTATGATGATTATGATGATGAAGATGATGATGGTGGTGGTAGTGGTGATGATGATGATGATTATGATGATGACGACGATGATGATGATGATGGTTATGATGAGGATGGTGATGATGATGATACATAAGTGTTACATCCATGCAATGAATTTGTTTTACTTTTCCAGACAGAAACGAGTGCAGATGGAAGTATGTGTGCGGAAGATACGGGAGATGCATCAACACCCCAGGATCCTACAGATGTTTCTGTCGTCGAGGTTTCCGTTTCAATGGGAGAACATGCGTTGGTAAGTGAAGCAGAATAGACAACAACAACAACAACACACGTTTATGTATAAGTAATAATCTTTTCTACTCTAGACAGAAGGCCTGGAATTTTGGTGTGTGGTAAGTCGATTACGTCGACCCCACTACTCACCTGGTACTCAATTTATCGACCCCAAAACGATGGAAGGCAAAGTCGACCTCTGTGAAATTTGAACTCAGAACGTAGCGACATACGAAATACCGCAAAGATTTCGCCCCGCACGCTAACGACTCTGCCAGCTCGAGACCTTAATAAAAATAATAATAATAATAATAATAATAATATAATAATAATAATAATAATAATAACTGAGACATGGCTACGGTTGCATAAAGGAAGTTTAAAATGGGAGAAATTTTTTAGTAGCAGCACGGGATCAAGTTTTAAGGACTAATTGGATAAACACCAAGATATACAAAAACCAATTAGATTCCAAATGTAGCCTATGCAAATCAAAGGAAGAAGGCATTTCTCATATAGTAATTGAATATAGCATGACGTCACAGAAAGAATTCAAGAAAATATATGACATCTTCGGTAGAGTAATCCACTGGGATTTGTGTGGACATCTAGGATTTTTAACATGCTGACAAATGGTATGAACACGAACCTGGAAAAGTATTAGAAAGTAAGAAATATAAGATGTTGTGGGAGTTCGTCATTCAGACTGACAGTAATAGAAGCTAGAAGGCCTGATTTGGTAGCAGAAGATAAAGAGAATAGAAAGTGCCAGATAACCGACTTTACGGTCCCAAATGATGAAAACATTAATATGGGAAGTATAGAAAAAAAATGAGGCCCAATGGCCCACTGGTTAGGGCAGCGGACTCGCGGTCATAGGATCGCGGTTTCGATTCCCAGACCGGGCGTTGTGAGTGTTTATTGAGCGAAAACACCTAAAAAGCTCCACGATGCTCTGGCAGGGGATGGTGGTGATCCCTGCTGTGCTCTTTCACCACAACTTTCTCTCACTCTTACTTCCTGTTTCTGTTGTACCTGTATTTCAAGGGGCCGGCCTTGTCACTCTCAGTGTCACACTGAATTTCCCCGAGAACTACGTTAAGGGTGCACGTGTCAGTGGAGTGCTCAGCCACTTACACGTTAATTTCACGAGCAGGCTGTTCCATTGATTCGGATCAACCGGAACCATCATCGTCGTAACCAACGGAGTGCTTCCATCCATAGAAAAAATAGCAGAGTACCAGGACGTAGCCATTGAATTACCGAAACTATGGAAAGTGCGGGTAAAATGCGTCCCAGTAGTTATAGGAGCATTGGAAACTATCCCTAAAGGTCTGAACAGATGGAGAGAGGACATAGGCAGAAAACCCAGTTTCGTACAGCTCCAGAAAACAGTGTTATTATGGACAGCTAAGAAGCTTAGGAGGGATCTTGGCATCTAAGGTTACTTGCTGCAACCCAATAGGTGGGTTCTTGATATTTAAGGCGGCTTGTAGACCCCTGTTTGGGTCTTTTCTTTTCTAACAGTCTGGCTGGTTGTGTGTATATGAATAATAATAATAATATAATAATAATAATAATAATAATAATAATAATAATAATAATAATAATAATAATGATAATAATGATGGTGATGATGATGATGATTGATGATGATGATGATAATAATAATAATAATGATGATGATGATGATGTGTGATGATGATGATGATGATGAGATGATGATGATGATGATGATGTTGATGATGATGATGATGATGATGATGATGATGATGATGATGATGATGATGATAATGATGATTTCCAAATTGCCACAGAGGGCAAGTAATTCTGGGTCGGGGATAAGTCGATTACATCGACCCCAGTGAACATCTGTTACTTATTCAATCGACCCGGAAGCGATGAAAGGCAAAGTTGACGTCTGTGGTGTTTGAACTTAGAAAGAACAGACGCTGTCGAAATGACACCCGGTGTGGTAACTATCTGTCATTATGATGATGATCATGATGATGATGATGATGATGAAAGAATTCTGATTGTTATATATAATTGTGTTATTTCTGTTCTGCTTTCCAGCCGTCGGAGGACCGTGCAGATGGAATCGGTGCGGGAGAAATGGTAGATGCGTCAAGAGAGGAACCTCTTTCACTTGTTACTGCAGACGGGGCTATTATTTCAATAGAAGAACATGTGTTGGTAAGTAAAGGACAAACAGCAGCTACAAGAACAATATACACACGTATATCTATAAGCAATTGGCTGGGAGATAATAATAATAATAATAATAATAATAATAATAATAATAATAATAATAATAATAATAATAATAAGAAGAAGAAGAAGAAGAAGAAGAAGAAGAAGAAGAAAAAAGATAATAATAATTAATTCGCTTATTCGCCACAAGGGCTAACAAAAATCAATTATACCATAAAGGGACAAAACACAGGACTAAAGTTACAAAGTGTTTTTCCGTTTGAAAAATCCGTGTAAAAATCAGTGTAACAACGAACATATTTAATGTCACAAACTTTTGGGGGAATCGGTCTAGTCGATTACATCGACCCCAGAGTATAACTGGTGCTTATTACATTGACCCAACCCCAAATAATGCATCTGTTTTATATACATGCAATTAAGTGCAATAAATTTGTTTTCATTTGCAGATGTAAACGAGTGTAGAAGGAGTTTTCGATGCGGTAGATACGGGAAATGCGTCAACACAATAGGGTCCTACAAATGTTTGTGTAAACCAGGGTTCCGTTTCAATGGGAGAACATGTGTTCGTAGATAAAGCACACAACAACAACAAAACGTGTAAGTATAAGTAATTGGGTTGAATTCTTCGGGGTTTGGATAATTCACCTTTGGAATCGTGGGTGTTTCGTTCAACATCCTTAAACAACCCTTATTCAGGAAATTTTTTAAAGGGATAGGCTACTCGACCAAAAGAAAATTCTAACTGGGCCCTCCCCTCCCCAGAAAGGTCAGGTGCTATTTATCTTCATATGAGGTCACCATGTCGCGCACATATGGTTGTGATGCATATGCCTGGTCTACCCTTATCAGACGGGTATTCATGATGGGTATACTTGGCTTCTTATATTTTACCCCAGTGTCACTTTGATGGCATGCACTGCTCTCTAACTCAATAATAATAATATAATAATAATAATAATAATAATAATAATAATAATAATAATAATAATAATATTAATCCCTTTTACTATAGGCAGAAGGCCTGAAATTTTAGCGGTGGGGGTTAGTCGATCACATCGCTCCCCTCCCGCCACTGTTTCAGTGGTTTTTGTTTACAATCCTCCCAGCGTACCACCTGAAGAATAACACCAACCAAAACATCAATATCAATAATGATGGTGGTGATGGTGGGGGTGATGCTGCTGCTGATGATGATGATAATTATGATGATGAAGATGATGGTGGTGATGGTTATGATGAGGATGATGATGATGATGATGATGATGATGGTGGTGATGATGATGGTGGTGATGGTGGTGGTGATGATGATGATGACGACGATGATGATGATGGTTATGATGAGGATGGTTATGATGAGGATGGTTATGATGAGGATGGTGAAGATGATGAAGATGATGATGATGGTGGTGGTGGTGATGATGATGATGATGATGATATGATGATGAAGATGATGGTGATGATGATGATAATGACGACGATGATGATGATGGTTATGATGAGGATGGTGATGATGATGATGATGATGATGGTGGTGATGATGATGGTGGTGGTGATGATGATGGTGATGATGATGATGACGACGATGATGATGATGGTAATGATGAGGATGTTGATGATGATGATGATAATGATGATGAAGATGATGATGGTGGTGGTGGTGATGATGATGATGATGACGAAGACGATGATGATGGTTATGATGATGATGATGATGATGATGATTATGATGATGAAGATGATGATGGTGGTGGTAGTGGTGATGATGATGATGATGATTATGATGATGACGACGATGATGATGATGGTTATGATGAGGATGATGATGATGATGATACATAAGTGTTACATCCATGCAATGAATTTGTTTTACTTTTCCAGACAGAAACGAGTGCAGACGGAAGTATGTGTGCGGAAGATACGGGAGATGCATCAACACCCCAGGATCCTACAGATGTTTCTGTCGTCGAGGTTTCCGTTTCAATGGGAGAACATGCGTTGGTAAGTGAAGCAGAATAGACAACAACAACAACAACACACGTTTATGTATAAGTAATAATCTTTTCTACTCTAGACAGAAGGCCTGGAATTTTGGTGTGTGGTAAGTCGATTACATCGACCCCACTACTCACCTGGTACTCAATTTATCGACCCCAAAACGATGGAAGGCAAAGTCGACCTCTGTGAAATTTGAACTCAGAACGTAGCGACATACGAAATACCGCAAAGATTTCGCCCCGCACGCTAACGACTCTGCCAGCTCGACACCTTAATAATAATAATAATAATAATAATAATAATAATAATAATAATAATAATAATAATAATAACTGAGACATGGCTACGGTTGCATAAAGGAAGTTTGAAATGGGAGAAATTTTTTAGTAGCAGCACGGGATCAAGTTTTAAGGACTAATTGGATAAACACCAAGATAGACAAAAACCAATTAGATTCCAAATGTAGCCTATGCAAATCAAAGGAAGAAGGCATTTCTCATATAGTAATTGAATATAGCATGACGTCACAGAAAGAATTCAAGAAAATATATGACATCTTCGGTAGAGTAATCCACTGGGATTTGTGTGGACATCTAGGATTTTTAACATGCTGACAAATGGTATGAACACGAACCTGGAAAAGTATTAGAAAGTAAGAAATATAAGATGTTGTGGGAGTTCGTCATTCAGACTGACAGTAATAGAAGCTAGAAGGCCTGATTTGGTAGCAGAAGATAAAGAGAATAGAAAGTGCCAGATAACCGACTTTACGGTCCCAAATGATGAAAACATTAATATGGGAAGTATAGAAAAAAAATGAGGCCCAATGGCCCACTGGTTAGGGCAGCGGACTCGCGGTCATAGGATCGCGGTTTCGATTCCAGACCGGGCGTTGTGAGTGTTTATTGAGCGAAAACACCTAAAAAGCTCCACGATGCTCTGGCAGGGGATGGTGGTGATCCCTGCTGTGCTCTTTCACCACAACTTTCTCTCACTCTTACTTCCTGTTTCTGTTGTACCTGTATTTCAAGGGGCCGGCCTTGTCACTCTCAGTGTCACACTGAATTTCCCCGAGAACTACGTTAAGGGTGCACGTGTCAGTGGAGTGCTCAGCCACTTACACGTTAATTTCACGAGCAGGCTGTTCCATTGATTCGGATCAACCGGAACCATCATCGTCGTAACCAACGGAGTGCTTCCATCCATAGAAAAAATAGCAGAGTACCAGGACGTAGCCATTGAATTACCGAAACTATGGAAAGTGCGGGTAAAATGCGTCCCAGTAGTTATAGGAGCATTGGAAACTATCCCTAAAGGTCTGAACAGATGGAGAGAGGACATAGGCAGAAAACCCAGTTTCGTACAGCTCCAGAAAACAGTGTTATTATGGACAGCTAAGAAGCTTAGGAGGGATCTTGGCATCTAAGGTTACTTGCTGCAACCCAATAGGTGGGTTCTTGATATTTAAGGCGGCTTGTAGACCCCTGTTGGGTCTTTTCTTTTCTAACAGTCTGGCTGGTTGTGTGTATATGAATAATAATAATAATAATAATAATTAATAATAATAATAATAATAATAATAATAATAATAATAATAATAATAATAATGATAATAATGATGGTGATGATGATGATGATGATGTTGGTGTTGATGATCATAATGATGATAATGATGATGATGATGATGTGTGATGATGATGATGATGATGATGATGTTGATGATGATGATGATGATGATGATGATGATGATGATGATGATGATGATGATGATGATGATGATAATGATGATTTCCAAATTGCCACAGAGGGCAAGTAATTCTGGGTCGGGGATAAGTCGATTACATCGACCCCAGTGAACATCTGTTACTTATTCAATCGACCCGGAAGCGATGAAAGGCAAAGTTGACGTCTGTGGTGTTTGAACTTAGAAAGAACAGACGCTGTCGAAATGACACCCGGTGTGGTAACTATCTGTCATTATGATGATGATCATGATGATGATGATGATGATGAAAGAATTCTGATTGTTATATATAATTGTGTTATTTCTGTTCTGCTTTCCAGCCGTCGGAGGAGCGTGCAGATGGAATCGGTGCGGGAGAAATGGTAGATGCGTCAAGAGAGGAACCTCTTTCACTTGTTACTGCAGACGGGGCTATTATTTCAATAGAAGAACATGTGTTGGTAAGTAAAGGACAAACAGCAGCTACAAGAACAATATACACACGTATATCTATAAGCAATTGGCTGGGAGATAATAATAATAATAATAATAATAATAATAATAAATAATAATAATAATAAGAAGAAGAAGAAGAAGAAGAAGAAGAAGAAGAAGAAGAAGAAGAAGAAAAAAGATAATAATAATTAATTCGCTTATTCGCCACAAGGGCTAACAAAAATCAATTATACCATAAAGGGACAAAACACAGGACTAAAGTTACAAAGTGTTTTTCCGTTTGAAAAATCCGTGTAAAAATCAGTGTAACAACGAATCGGTCTAGTCGATTACATCGACCCCAGAGTATAACTGGTGCTTATTACATTGACCCAACCCCAAATAATGCATCTGTTTTATATACATGCAATTAAGTGCAATAAATTTGTTTTCATTTGCAGATGTAAACGAGTGCAGAAGGAGTTTTCGATGCGGTAGATACGGGAAATGCGTCAACACAATAGGGTCCTACAAATGTTTGTGTAAACCAGGGTTCCGTTTCAATGGGAGAACATGTGTTCGTAGATAAAGCACACAACAACAACAAAACGTGTAAGTATAAGTAATTGGCTTGAATTCTTCGGGGTTTGGATAATTCACCTTTGGAATCGTGGGTGTTTCGTTCAACATCCTTAAACAACCCTTATTCAGGAAATTTTTTAAAGGGATAGGCTACTCGACCAAAAGAAAATTCTAACTGGGCCCTCCCCTCCCCAGAAAGGTCAGGTGCTATTTATCTTCATATGAGGTCACCATGTCGCGCACATATGGTTGTGATGCATATGCCTGGTCTACCCTTATCAGACGGGTATTCATGATGGGTATACTTGGCTTCTTATATTTTACCCCAGTGTCACTTTGATGGCATGCACTGCTCTCTAACTCAATAATAATAATAATAATAATATAATAATAATAATAATGATAATAATAATAATAATAATAATAATAATAATAATAATAATAATAATAATAAAATAATAATAATAATAGTAATAATAATAATAATACTAATAATAATAATAATAATATAATAATAATAATAATAATAATAATAATAATAATAATAATAATAGTAATAAGCCATTCTACTATGGGAACAAGGCTTGAACTTTGTGGAGGAGGTGGTGAAGTGGATTACATAGACCCCAGTCTAGAACTAGTTCTTAATTCATCGATCCCGAAGGACGAAAGGCAAAGTTGATCTCGGCGGGATTTTAACCCAAAACATTAATACGGTCGACTTGCCTCCAAGCATTTTGTCCGGCGTGTTAACGATTCGTCCGTCCTTGACTGGTACTTATTTTATCGACCGCGGAGGGATGAAAGGAAAAGTCGACCTCGGTGGAATTTGGAATCAGAACGTTAAATGAACGGGCAAAATGTCGCCAAGCATTTTACCCAGCGTGTTAATGACTCTGCCATCTCACCGCCTTCACCATAATAATAATAATAATAATAATAATAATAATAATGATGATGGTTCTAAGTTTTGACGTTTCAGTATATCTACTAAAATTTTCTTCTCAAGTAATATGCAGGAGAGATATCATCACCACTGCTTTGGCAAGATATGTATGGATCCTGAAAGAACCCACCGCACAATATTACATTAAGTGGAGTCTGTCAGAGTAGAACAGACTTAGCTGAACATCAGAAGGATCTGAAAATTCTGTTTACCAGGGAAAGGAAACAGTAACATATCCCGCCACCCCTGAACTATTCAAATGAGCGTTTCTTATCTTGACCTCCTGAACGCAAGATTATAATAAACCCTTTTGTGGGATGCTCCATTAGTATAGCGTTCGCTTCTTACATTTTTGTATATTGTTACATATTTTTTAAATTTTTGCTTATATTTATTTATTTGTGTCTTATTTTCAGGTATCGGCTAATTTTAACGAATTTTAAAATATTCCCAGCAGGAAATATCTGTCGGTCACATTCCTAGCAAGACATCTCCCGCCTGATTTATCTCCGTATGACCTACATCGCCAGTTATTACCAGGTTATCTTCGATGAAGTTTACAGAGAAGACTATCCCCTCATCCAAATATCTCAATTATATCTTAGTACTATATTAACGTAATTTAGCTTTCTCTGATCATTATATTAATTGAATATATTAATTAATAAATAAAAGGTTATTTTAATCAAAAAATCGTTTGGCTCTCTGACTTTTATTGAGTAACATTTCGGCGTTTGTTCTACTTTAATTTCAAACACACACACACACACACACAAACATATATATATGTCTGTGTGTTTGTGTGTGTGCGTGTGCGCGCCCGTGTGTGTGTGTGTGTTTGTGTGTGTGTGTGTGTGCGTGACTGTCTTTTTATGTGCTTGAATGTGTTTATATAGATAGATATATACAATGATGTGTACACACAGACAGAAATATTTCAGTTCCGATATGCAAATTCATATATATATATATATACATATATATATATATATATATATATATATATATATATATATATATATATATATATATATATATATATAATCAACCAAATTGTTTTGCTATTAGTGCCTTATTTTTAGTGTAACCACCTTTGAAAGACATCGACTTACCTTTAGAATGAAAAAAGGGGTTTAAATAACGGTTATCTCCCTTCCTCTGTTTGGTGTTGGTGTATAAATTAAAACTGATATCGTTTATATCCTTACAGCTAGATTTCATGTCTCCCTTACTAAAGGTAGAATAAGATTGAATGCAATCAATGTAGATAACTTTATCTGTATAAACTGCTTTAAGTAAGGCAGGGGTACAAAATTGAGCCTTGTCGTTAAAAGTGCCTACATTCGCAGAGAACTTAGAAAATCTAAATGAAATATTCTTAACTAAGTTCTTAGTGATCGCCCTAGAATGATTATTTAATTGGCTAATATACTTAAGGTTGGTCGATGGCTTGTGGTATGGGACGTAAGAATTATTGTGTAAGTTAAGTTGGCTTTCGTTACATCATCCTAAAGACAATGCCTAAACCCATTCTACGGAAAAAAAAACTTAACTGAAGTATTCTTAACATTTTGTACTTTTTGGTCAGAAACATTTTTGAGGTAAAGTAAACAATCAACAAGATATAGACCTCTGTTGATGTTTGGGAACTGGTCTGCCATTTCAGAAAGTATATATATTCAGACCAAATCAGCTACTTGTGCTGAAGCAGATCTTCCCATCGTGATATCAAAACCATCGGGTGTGTCTTTATGGACCCACACACACACACACACACATATATATATATATATATATATATATTTATATATATACACGCGCATACGTTCATGAATACACACACACACACACACACACACACACACACACACACACATATTTTATATATATATATCTCAGAGGCGATTCAGTGTCACACGGGCTCATCACAGATTTCGTACAAGACACATTTCTACTCGAAGAATTTCACGTTTTCCCGCTTTATTTCTAGCCCCAAATGGCTTATTTTTTCACATCTAACGCTATGACTTTCTCCGTTTCTAAGTTAAGGATTACAAGAAAGCAACCCTGCAAAACACAACTGATTTTTGCGCACAAATGCACAGAATAACAGCAATCAAATTACGACAGCAGAGTGCACAAGCAAACACCAGCGATCTGACTGTCGCTTGTAATCTTGACAAGAGATGCCAGTTTCTCTTTTACACCTTCCAGGCTCGTTCCTATTAGCCCGAGTTGCTGGATAAATTTTCGTTCCGGGTCTTTTCTGTTTGAACGGCAGTTTTTTAAAATAATTTCCACGTAACTAAACACTTTTAAACTTCGTATACTGATAGAATGTGTTTATCAAACATCTTTTTCTCTTGGCTTTATTGAGAAAATTCTATAGTATGTAAGATATTTGTTGTTGTTTTTTTCTTCAATTTCTGCAATTTCAACCAATCAGTGACCTCTATTGAGGTAAAAAAACATTCTGTGCCGTATGAATATGTCCCTCGTTTAAGAAACAGATTGGGTTTATTTACATTTCTGAAGAAAAACAGATACCCTTCCCTCACCCCTAACCCTAAAACAGATTGAAATGCAATAGATCGATACTAGGGTCATAACTATGGGTGACAATTTCATATGCCATCGCTAGAAAAAAACTGCCGTTCAAACCGAAAAGATCCTTCGTTCCTTTAAGAATATTACAGAACGGAAACTTTTCATGGATTTTAATTTAAATATTAATCTCTCTAAAAATTTATAGTTTCAAGAAAACATTGCATTTGAATTAATTTTAATTTTTACGATTATTGATAAGAACTCGGGATGTAACTTCTGAGACCGAGTCAGGCGCGTGTGAACGATGTCGAGAGAACGTCTGCTACGAATGATATTTTGACACAGACGGTGAACGAAAATAAACCAACAGCGACCAGGCTCAATAAAAGGAGCACGAGTTATTGGCTGCAATTACATACTTGAAGTCAGTGTTGGCAGAAATGAAATCAGCTTATAAATACACGTCCACCTTATTACATTTATATTCGGGCTAAGCTCGAACAGCCCGAGTGCCGGAGTCGCCATATATATATATATATATATATATATATATATATATAATCAATATAAGCAACGAGAATATCCAAAGGTAGTGTAGTTTACTCGTTTCATGCTACTTCATTTAATTAAACAATGTAAATATTACGTCAGTTTTAAAATGTAGAGCACGCTTCAGCCACATATGGACATTTTAAATTAAATCGACAATATTCATTTTTATACTTATTCCATTTTCCAACATTACAAAGAGGGTAGATATATAGACAGAGAGATGAATCTATCTATCTATCTATCTATCTATCTATCTATCTATCTATCTATCTATCTATCTATCTATCTCTCTCTCTCTCTCTCTCTATCTCTCTATCTATCTATCTATCTATCTTTCTATATACCTATATATATATATATAATATATATATATATATATATATATATATATATATATATATTATATATATATATATATATATGTATATATATATATAATATATATAATTAGTGAATGGAATAAAGGATATGTAATCTTTGTAACTCTGAGCTTTTCCACATATTGTTCGCCAGAGGCCGTTTGGTAAACGGGCTTTTACAGACTGCTTTTCGATGTCCCCATTGGCGGCGTCATACGTTTCTTACATATAAATGATACCTAAGACAATTAACACCTTGATATCCTAATAAAAGGAAATAAATTTTGAAAAAATTTTTTTTGAAAAAAATCTCTGAACAATTTTTGCAAGGGGAAATTACTCCCCTTGGGCGATTGGTCGGTTTTTAGAAGCAAGGGCAGGAGTTATATACCCCTCTGATTTTTGGCGATGTTAATTTAGATAAGCAGGCCACTGACGGACACACGAACACAGAATTATTTCAGCCGCCTGACCGGCTATTTTCAGCAGTGCTCACTATCTCGCGCCCCACGCATACACAGGCTAGCATACACACACATGCATGTAGGTAGGTAGTGTCTCGCACCTAAATAATACACCCTGAATTCTTAAAATATTCAGAGCTTTAATTTTGGTTACACAGAATATCTTCACACCCCTTGTTTTCATTAATTCCTCACCTACTAGATTTGACCGCGGCCTGACCTTGATTTATTCCAACGGACCTTTTTGTCGGCCTCCACCAACCCCCCGATTTCAACGTATATTGAGAAACAGTTTGCCCCAATACATGGGCTCTTAAGGAGCGTTATTGTTCGAATTGCTTGCTGCGCCTTTGTTTTTGTTTGGACATCGTAATTCCTGGATTTTCCTGAAGAGAAAGCTGCAATATGGTATCCTTATTCAATCAGAATTTGGAAAATTGTGGCCTTTGAAACATGTGTAGAATGTAATAAAAGGAATTCTGTACAGTCTTCGTTCAACTCCATTTCTTCCATTCACTAATTATATTAAACTTCAATTACCCGCACAAACGCACGGTTGCAACACCCTATGGTCATAACTCCAACCATGTTTTTTCTGCTGTGATTTTTGCTACCCAGGTATCGGTTAAACTTTTAAATAATCTGTAACAAGATAATTCATCTTTCCATTTCAACAAAAATATATATATATATATATATATATATATATATATATATAATTTCGGTGCCCCAGCATGGCCACAGCTCGTGAGATGAAACTAGATAAAATAAAAATAAAATAATATATATATATATATATATATATATATATATATATATATATATATATATATATATATAATAATAAATATTAGGGAATAAATCCAAATTTACAGGGAAAAAAATCAGATTTAGGATTAAATCCAATTTTATAGTAAAATATTATAAAATATTATAAAATATTATAAAATATTATTTATAATATAGGAGCTAATTGTTGTTATTTATGCTCTAATGAGTTTAAAGAAATTTTATTTTATAAGTATGATAATTTACTTAATACTGGTGAAGAGCGCAAAATAAAATGCAGACACAAGTTACTTTACCTATATAATAAGTTTCATGATAAATAGCAATAATAGTTCCCTTTTAGGTTACTTTAGTTTAGTTTAAATTAGTTTAGATAATATATTTTTGGTTATGTTGTCTAGGCTTTAATTATAGTTAGTCTTTATTGATATTTCTTTGTTTTAATTAGTTCATTTTTAATGTATATTAATTTAACAGTTTATGGTACGTTAAAACTTTAATAATTTATATTAGATTTTTTTATTTTTTTATTTTTATTTTTATTTTATTTTATTATGTATTTTTATTTTGCATTTGTTATATGTATTGGAGGATATATTTATATGTTTTGGGTGTTATTTAGTGGTGTTTTTATTGAGTTTTGTATGTATGTGTGAATGTTTAAGATCCCTTTGTATTTTGTTTTTTATTGTATGTTGAATTGACAGATTTTATTTGGGTATTGTCTTTTATAATAAAGTACACACACCCATAACAAATATAAGTGCCCACTTCATTCGTTGTACTTGGGATTGCATGTGAGCCTCAGCATATGCACCTAACGGCCACTCCCGCCCCACATGGATAAATAAACACATACATCCCCAAAAATGGGAGTAATCCCATTCACACCAATTATATGTATACAATTATACACACTAGAATAATATATAACTAACCCAAATATACAGAACATACTAATAATCACCAACTAACCACCATCATAAATGAAACCCACACCCATACAATGACAAAACTCCCCCCCATACCCTATTTACACCCACATAGTAATCCCAATATATTCATCCATACATGGACGCAAGTGCGTGAAGCACATGCACATAATTAGTACGTACAACCCCTAATACACACTAATATATACGTATCAAGCTCGACCTCCACAGCGATACGTTTACACCCACTCACACCCAGATGGGTGAATTGCACAACCAGTGAATGCTCACACACACGGGCGCGATTACATTGTTGCATATATCGAGCCAAAATAGTATGCATATGTACATGTGAGGGGTACACGCAAATGAAGTGAGCGTGTACCCCCTGCATTTATACCCGTGCGTGAATATACACATGGAGACTACCACACAGGTACAAATTGTTTAGAAATGGGAGCCCCATCACTACACTTAATGTATACTCTCACCCATCCGCACGGATGTGTAAGTGTATCTCCGGTGTATATGTTGAGGCTTATATGTAGCGTTGTGGAAGGGAACGTCGTTTAAATTGTGAATGAATAGGTGGAGTTGGGAATTGTAACCGGGTGGTGGACTAGCGTTGCTTGGAATTGTGAATGGATTAGTGTGGTAGTGAGGTATGCATCGAGAATAGTTATGGGTTACTGTAAGTTGTTTGTTAGAGCTGCTAGGGTGAGCTAAAGCTCATAAATGTATATAATGATTTTCATGGTAGTTTTTATAGAATCCATTCATAATAAATTTTTTTAAGTAGCGTTGGTTTGCTACGTGATATAGTTTTTAGTTCCATTTATTATATTTCTCCATTCATATTTTGAATGACGTTTACTTTCTATGGCGCGTATTCTTTTTTTACATAAGTTATTTCTATGGTAACGTAATTTTTGTTTGGTTTTTTAACGGCTAAGAATTTAATTTCACTTCATAATTTGTAACTGAATTGTAAGTATGTATTTGATTTATCCTTATGTCATATTGTTATTTTTGATATTCTGGTTAATTACGATGTATTTAATGTTGTTTTCATAGGAGTGTTTATGTATATGAGATTGGTTGTGAGTTTTTAGTTGTATAATTAATTTATTTATCTGTATGAGTGTGGGTGTGTAAATATTGTTGTATATATCGAGTTTAGTGAGTATGTATATGCGTATATGTGAGGGAGTATATGTATCTGTTGTGTGTGTGTGTTTTGCGTGTGTGTGTGTTTGTGTGTGAATGTGTATTTGGGTTTGTTATTTAGGTTTTGGGATGTATGTGTTAATTTGTCTGTGTGGGAGGGAGTGGGTTTTGGTGTATTTTGAGGTTTATAAGTTAGTATAGGTTTGTGTATAAGTCTTGGGTCTGTGGTTTACGTGTGTGTATTTGTGTGTGAATGTTTAGGTTAGGGGGATTGCTATATAAGTTTGTTATAGGGTTTAGCAAAGGGAGATTTTATCGTTATATGCTTTTATGAGTTTTGGTTTATCATGGTTTTTTTTAGGTAATTCGTGGTAATTTGTCTATTTTCGATGTTGGTTATTTTTTTACATTGTTTCATTCATAATTTTTGAGTGGTGTTCGTTTTGCCACGTGCATAACCGGGTGGTGGACTAGCGTTGCTTGGAATGTGAATGGAATAGTGTAGTAGTGAGGTAGGCATAGAGAATGGGATTGGGTTACTGCAAGTTGTTTGTTAGAGCTGCTAAGCTGAGTTAAAGCTCATAAATGTATTTAATGATTTTTGTGGGTGTGTAAGTATTGTTGTATATGTCGAGTTTAGTGAGTATGTATATGCGTATATGTGAGGGAGTATATGTATCTGTTGTGTGTGCGTGTTTTGCGTGTGTGTGTGTGTTTGTGTGTGAATGTGTATATGGGTTTGTTATTTAGGTTTTGGGATGTATGTGTTAATTTGTCTGTGTGGGGAGGGAGTGGGTTTTGGTGTATATTGAGGTTTATAAGTTAGTATAGGTATGTGTATAAGTCGTGGGTCTGTGGTTTACGTGTGTGTATTTGTGTGTGAATGTTTAGGTTAGGGGGATTACTATATAGGTTTGTTTTAGAATTTAGCAAAGGGAGATTTTATCGTTATATGTTTTTAAGAGTTTTGTTTTATCATGGTTTTTTTTAGGTAATTCGTGGTAATTTGTCTATTTTCGATGTTGGTTATTTTTTTACATTGTTTCATTCATAATTTTTGAGTGGTGTTCGTTTTGCCACGTGCATAACCGGGTGGTGGACTAGCGTTGCTTGGAATTGTGAATGGAATAGTGTAGTAGTGAGGTAGGCATAGAGAATGGGATTGGGTTACTGCAAGTTGTTTGTTAGAGCTGCTAAGCTGAGTTAAAGCTCATAAATGTATTTAATGATTTTTGTGGGTGTGTAAGTATTGTTGTATATGTCGAGTTTAGTGAGTATGTATATGCGTATATGTGAGGGAGTATATGTATCTGTTGTGTGTGCGTGTTTTGCGTGTGTGTGTGTGTTTGTGTGTGAATGTGTATATGGGTTTGTTATTTAGGTTTTGGGATGTATGTGTTAATTTGTCTGTGTGGGGAGGGAGTGGGTTTTGGTGTATATTGAGGTTTATAAGTTAGTATAGGTATGTGTATAAGTCGTGGGTCTGTGGTTTACGTGTGTGTATTTGTGTGTGAATGTTTAGGTTAGGGGGATTACTATATAGGTTTGTTTTAGAATTTAGCAAAGGGAGATTTTATCGTTATATGTTTTTAAGAGTTTTGTTTTATCATGGTTTTTTTTAGGGAATTCGTGGTAATTTGTCTATTTTCGATGTTGGTTATTTTTTTACATTGTTTCATTCATAATTTTTGAGTGGTGTTCGTTTTGCCACGTGCATAACCGGGTGGTGGACTAGCGTTGCTTGGAATTGTGAATGGAATAGTGTAGTAGTGAGGTAGGCATAGAGAATGGGATTGGGTTACTGCAAGTTGTTTGTTAGAGCTGCTAAGCTGAGTTAAAGCTCATAAATGTATTTAATGATTTTTGTGGGTGTGTAAGTATTGTTGTATATGTCGAGTTTAGTGAGTATGTATATGCGTATATGTGAGGGAGTATATGTATCTGTTGTGTGTGCGTGTTTTGCGTGTGTGTGTGTGTTTGTGTGTGAATGTGTATATGGGTTTGTTATTTAGGTTTTGGGATGTATGTGTTAATTTGTCTGTGTGGGGAGGGAGTGGGTTTTGGTGTATATTGAGGTTTATAAGTTAGTATAGGTATGTGTATAAGTCGTGGGTCTGTGGTTTACGTGTGTGTATTTGTGTGTGAATGTTTAGGTTAGGGGGATTACTATATAGGTTTGTTTTAGAATTTAGCAAAGGGAGATTTTATCGTTATATGTTTTTAAGAGTTTTGTTTTATCATGGTTTTTTTTAGGGAATTCGTGGTAATTTGTCTATATTTTCGATATGGATTATATATAGGTTATATATGGATTATATACTTATATTTTTTCATTTATACTTTAATTATTTAAAATTATTATTTTTATATTTTAAAATTTTGATTTTTTAGATTGGAAGTCCACCTGAAGATTGTCGATCAAGACAAGAAACGATTGTAGTGGCGGTTTTTTTGACTATTTATTAAAATTTTATGTATTGATTAAGTCTTTCCTTGTTTGCTTTGCAAAATAGTGGTTTTGTCTCTAATAATATTTTATATATATATATGTATATATATATATATATATATAATTAATCAATATAGGGTGGCAAAAAAAATTTTGTAGAATTCCTTTTGCCACCAGCGGCCTAGTGGGAAAAAATTAAATAGTCACAGACCATTTTTAAGTTCAACATCAACAATCAAGGAACGGCCATAATAGGCCATTCACCCACTAGAAATAACAGCCAAAGCTTCAACCGCAAATAAAGATTAATTCCGTAAACAGGAGAAAATTTAAAAAACATTTACCCTGTAATTTCTTGTACGATGTACCGTTTCATCTGCTGTTTAATGGTAAACTAACCTGATTAAATTAAATCAAGCCAATCTTCCATAGGCCCTCAGATTCTTCAGCAAGAAATAGCCAAGTCGGAACAGATATTTTCACGAGGCATTTCCGACCCTGCCAAGGCAATATCTGACCTAAAATTTTCAAATCGTCGCACTCGCGCCAAATTTATCGGCAGCAAATAAATATAAGCCGCCGATTCCATTACGGAATTAACCAGAAAATCCATAATTAATCAATATAGGGTGGCAAAAAAAATTTTGTAGAATTCCTTTTGCCACCAGCGGCCTAGTGGGAAAAAATTAAATAGTCACAGACCATTTTTAAGTTCAACATCAACAATCAAGGAACGGCCATAATAGGCCATTCACCCACTAGAAATAACAGCCAAAGCTTCAACCGCAAATAAAGATTAATTCCGTAAACAGGAGAAAATTTAAAAAACATTTACCCTGTAATTTCTTGTACGATGTACCGTTTCATCTGCTGTTTAATGGTAAACTAACCTGATTAAATTAAATCAAGCCAATCTTCCATAGGCCCTCAGATTCTTCAGCAAGAAATAGCCAAGTCGGAACAGATATTTTCACGAGGCATTTCCGACCCTGCCAAGGCAATATCTGACCTAAAATTTTCAAATCGTCGCACTCGCGCCAAATTTATCGGCAGCAAATAAATATAAGCCGCCGATTCCATTACGGAATTAACCAGAAAATCCATAATTAATCAATATAGGGTGGCAAAAAAAATTTTGTAGAATTCCTTTTGCCACCAGCGACCTAGTGGGAAAAAATTAAATAGTCACAGACCATTTTTAAGTTCAACATCAACAATCAAGGAACGGCCATAATAGGCCATTCACCCACTAGAAATAACAGCCAAAGCTTCAACCGCAAATAAAGATTAATTCCGTAAACAGTGCGACGATTTGAAAATTTTAGGTCAGATATTGCCTTGGCAGGGTCGGAAATGCCTCGTGAAAATATCTGTTCCGACTTGGCTATTTCTTGCTGAAGAATCTGAGGGCCTATGGAAGATTGGCTTGATTTAATTTAATCAGGTTAGTTTACCATTAAACAGCAGATGAAACGGTACATCGTACAAGAAATTACAGGGTAAATGTTTTTTAAATTTTCTCCTGTTTACGGAATTAATCTTTATTTGCGGTTGAAGCTTTGGCTGTTATTTCTAGTGGGTGAATGGCCTATTATGGTCGTTCCTTGATTGTTGATATATATATATATATATATATATATATATATGAGAGAAATGCTGGACATAACAAGCATCGGATGTGGCAGGCAAGAAAGATGTTTGCGCTGGTATAGTCATGTTCTCCGGATGGATGAGAAGAGATGTGCGAAAAAGTGCCACTCCCAAACAGTTGAAGGAATCCGGGGTAGAGGTAGACCCAGGAAGACATGGAATGAGGTGATTAAGCATGACCTTCGAGCGTTGGGCCTCACAGAGGCAATGACGAAAGACCGAGACATCTGGAGATATGCTGTAACTGCGATGACCCGACAAATAACGTGAGGCTGTTTCCTGCAGCAGCTTCACATAACAGCCCCAACCCATCGGAAATACCTTGGATCGCAGGACGGCCTGCTGTGGTTACCTTGGATCGTGGGGTGACCTGCTGTGCTTGAGGAGACCTATTGAGTCAAGTACATCAACATCAAATGGAAATTGTAGTTCTGATACCCGCGCCAATGGCACTTTCAAAACACCATCTCAACGTGACTGATGCCACCGCCGTCTTGACTGGCTTCCGTGCTGGGGGCACATAAAAAACACCATTCGATCGTGGCCGTTGCCAGCCTCCTGGCTTCCCAGACCCCGGTCGAACCGTCCAACCCATGCTAGCATGGAAAACGGACGTTAAACGATGATGATATATATATTTATATACATATATATATATATATATATACACACATACATTTCTGTGTGTATGTATGTGGTATGTATGTACGTACGTACGTATGTATGTATTATGTATGTATGTATGTACGTGTATGTGTGTATGTATGTACGTACGTAAATATGTACGTATGTATGTATGTATATATGTATGTATGTATATATGTATTATGCATGTATTACGTATGTATGTATGTATGTATGTATGTACATATGTACGTCTGTATATACGTATGTATGTACGTATGTATGTATGTATGTGTGTGTGTGTGCGTGCGTGTATAGTGGCTTTGTGTGTATGTCTGTCGTTTACGTTTATCTCCATGTGACTTAGCGGTTCGCTATAAGAGGCCAATAAAATCTACCAGACAGAAGTAAGAAATAACTTGTGTCAATTTCTTAGATTACAATTCTTCAATGCGGTGCCCCAGCGTGGCCGCAGTCTAGTAACTGAAAAATGTGAAAAAAACTACAAAATTCCTCAGTAACACCTTAAGCTAAGGGACGTAACTCTTGTACCTCACACTGGCTTTACCTGCTAGAAATAGCAGCCAAAATGGTTTTAAGCCAGATCCCAATGCTGGATCGTCAAGAACCAAATGTAGAGCAGAGTTTCAATCCTGGGATCATCCTGATTCCAAAAAGGTAGAATATGTCTATGTAGACTGAGGGACAGGGGTCACAGGCACATGGGAATTTCGCTTTTATTAATGTGGCGAGCTGGCAGAAACGTTAGCACGCCGGGCGAAATGCTTAGCAGTATTTCGTCTGCCGTTACGTTCTGGGTTCAAATTCCGCCGAGGTCGACTTTGCCTTTCATCCTTTCGAGGCCCATTAAATAAGTACCTGTTACGCACTGGGCTCGATATAATCGACTTAATATGTTTGTCTGTCCTTGCTTGTTCCCTCTGTGTTTAGCCCCTTGTGGGTACTAAAGAAATAGGTATTTCGTCTGCCGTTACGTTCTGAGTTCAAATTCCTTTCATCCTTTCAGGGTCGATAAATTAAGTACCAGTTACGCACTGGGCTCGATATAATCGACTTAATCCGCTTTTCTGTCCTTGTTTGTCCCGTCTGTGTTTAGCCTCTTGTGGGCAGTAAAGAAATAGGTATTTCGTCTGCCGTTACATTCTGGTTTCAAATTCCACCGATGTCGACTTTGCCTTTCATCCTTCCGAGGTCCATAAAATATGTACCAGTTATGCACTGGGGTCGATATAAACGACTTAATCCGTTTGTCTGTCCTTGTTTGTCTCCTCTGTGTTTAGCCCCTTGTGGGTAGTAAAGAAATAGGTATTTCGTCTGCCGTTACGTTCTGAGTTCAAATTCCGCCGAGGTCGACTTTGCCTTTCATCCTTTCGGATGTTATAATATAACACATTCACCGGTATATATATATATATATATATATATATAATATATATATATATATATATATATATATATATATAGAGAGAGAGAGAGAGAGAGAGATTGCAAGACGCAACGAAAATTTTAGGACAATAAAAATAAGAAAAAAGTGGGAATTTTACCGGTGAGTGTTTTACATAATAAGGCACAAAACGAAAAGGATTCTCTCCAGAAACAACAGAATTATTGAACTTAAGTATTACAACAACCAAAAAATAGAAATACATTTTCTTATGCGAATATAGTGTTGCGTTGACAATTTCAATTCAAAGTTTTTATTCATTCTGCAAATCTTGTTCGTTGATCCCATGCTAAAAACGTCCTAACAGACATTGGTTTGAGTTTTACCTGTAGGGGTGAAAATGATAAAATTGTCTTTGCTCCCCACTCTGGAACCCCAGGATATGTCTGTGTGAAAAACAACCCTTCTCTAATTGCAAAGCAGTAACTTTGAAAGTCTGATCTTGGTACTTATCAATGGACATCGCAAGAGACTGACGTATTGGAAATTGAAGTCGTTTGAATTCGATGCGAATATTTGAAGGTGTTAAACTTAAGTGAGGCATAAATATATCTTCACCTTTTCCAAAGACAAAAATTATTGTGGCTTCTATGATATTTCTCGTTAATTTCTTCACAACAATTCTTGTACCACTGCACAGCTTCGGTTGGGAAAAGGTCTGCAGAGGCATGATTGGAGCGCTCATTTTCAATCGAAGGCAACGAGGGGGAGCTCGTTGTGGATCCAGTGAGTTTAAGAACTCAACCAGATAATCGGCAATTCCCATGTCTTCAACAACAGAGTTTACAGATTTGTGGCGAACTGGCAGAATCGTTAGCACGCCGGGCGAAATGCTTTGCGGTATTTCGTTTGTCGTTACGTTGTGAGTTCGGGGACGTAAACATACCAGCATCAGTTGTCAAGCGATGTTGGGGGGACAAACACAGACACACACATATACATATACATATACGACAGGCTTCTTTCAGTTTCCGTCTGGTCTGGGGATCGAAACCGCGAGTCCGCTGCCCTAACCACTGGGCCATTGCGTCTCCACACACACACACATATATATATATATATATATATATATATATATAATATATATATATATATATATATATATATATATATATATATATATATATAAATGTATATATATATATATATATATTATATATATATATACACACACACACATATATATATATATATATATACACATATCGTACGCTTCTTTCACTGACCATCTCTGAAACCCACAAACAGGTATTTGGTTATGGCAAAAAAAAACGGAAAAAAATCGCTCTAGGTGTCACGCAGTGGAACTGAACCTGAAATCTCTATCACACAGTCACACCTATATCTATAAAGCTTGTCTATGTGTGTGTATAGACAGATAATTCGACTGAATGTTAAGGTGTCGGACGATGTCAGGCAGAGAGATTATGACGTCATAAGGAAAAATTGATTTAAAATGAGTGTTAGTCATTTTCACCTCTTTTCTTCTTCTCTCTCTCTCTCTCTCTCTCTCACCCCAAACCTTTCTTCGCTCAGTCTTTCTTTTCCGTAACCCTCCCCTTCTCACTCTATCTCGCTCTCGCTCACTTTCTCTCTTTCTTTCCCCCTCTCTCTCTTTCTCTTCGTTTATGTCTGTGCTTATGTAGGCTTGTGTTGTTGCCTGCTACTTATGTAGGACCTCAGAAATGTAGGAATATACACATTTCTCGTCTTTATGCCTGTCTGTCTGTCTATCTATCTATCTATCTATCTATCTATCTATCTATCTATCTATCTATTTATCTATCTATCTATCTATCTATCTATCTATCTATCTCTATCTATCTATCTATCTATCTATCTAATCTATCTATCTATCTATCTATCTATTTGTATATATACATATATGTGAGCGAGTAGAGAGAGAGAGAGAGTGAGAGAGTGAAAGAGAGAGAGAGAGAGAAATATAACTCTAGATACAGGTACATATAAATGCTGTCATCAGCATGGCCGTAGCTCTGGGCTGAAACTTTAACATATATATATATATATATATAATATATATAAAGATAATAATAATAATAATAATAATAATGATAATAATAATAATAATAATAATGATGATGATGATAATAATAATAATAATAATAATGATGATGATGATAATAATAATAACAACAACATTGAAAAATACCTTAGGAATGTGAACTCAGGTTTCAAATTCCCCCAAGACACCTGAAGAAGGCTGGAGGGTATATCAGCCGAAATGTTGTGTTAACAACAAACCAGATGAGGACAAATATCCGTCAAATGTAAATGATGTAAATAATGGAGAGTACGTAGTTGATTCTAAGAAAAGTGAGCCAAGCTTGTTTAATCAAGAAGATTTGAATGATTTAGTAAAAGACCTACCATTGTCAAAGGAGAAGGCAGAAGTTTTGGGATCCAGACTACAGCAACGGAATCTCCAACAGTAAGGTGCGAAAATTTCTATTTTCCATTCTCGCCATGAAGGCTTATCTGTCTTTTTCAAGCAAGAAAATAATGCTTGTTTCTGCACTAACGTTAATGCACTTATGCAAAAACTACGACAAGTGTATGTGACTAACGAATGGAGAATGTTTAAAGACTCGAGTAAGGTTAGCCTCGAAGCTGTGCTGTTACATAATGGTAATGAAAAACCTTCCATTCCTGTGGGTCATGCTATCGGTATGGAAGAAACTTATGAATCGATGGAACTCATTCTGAAAGGAGTTAATTACTCAGTTCATAAGTGAAATATTTCTGGTGATTTAAAGATGATTTTCCTCCTCCTAGGACTGCAGCTGGAATACATAAAAAATATGCACTTCTTGTATTTTTGGAACAGTCGTGATGACAGCAACCATTGCACTGTAAAAGACTGCTCTAAAAGAGATGAGCGCATAATTGGTCCCTACAATGTGCAGCATGTGCCGCTGGTAAACCCAGAAAAAATCTTCCTTCCATACCTTCACATCAAACTTGCCTTGTAAAAGCAACGCCACACGATGCAACTTAGCGGTTCAGCAAAAGACACCGATAGAATGAGTACTAGGCTTACAAAGAATAAGTCCTGGGGTAGATTTGCTCGACTAAAGGTGGTGCACCAGCATGGCCGCAGTCAAACGACTGAAACAAGTGAGAGATTAAAAGAGCAAATAGTGCCAAAAGTGTATATTCTTTAATTAAGGGAGATAACTAAAAAATAACATCTTAGTCATATAAAACCGACGTGACAGTTTCGAATTGAAACGGGCTCGTTTTTCGCTTGCGAAGGGGACACGAGCATTGGCGCACCAACAGACACACATACGCATGCAAGCTTTCTGCTGATACCTTTAACAAATAAACATTGACTAGCTTATATTTTACATTTAATTACACGCCACAACTATATAAAGTAATAACAATATCTAGTACAAACCTTTGGACTTGATCAGGTGATTATTTTGTTTTAGATAGTATATATGCGTGTGTGGGTATATACACCTATATATGTATGTATTTATGTATGTATGTACGTATGTATGTATATATATATATATGGAATTGTATCTTTGTGGTACCAGTGACGGTGGCACACAAGAAAACCACCCGAACGTGGCCGTAGCCAGTACCGCATCGACTGGCCTCCGTGCTGTGGGCACAACAAACACCATCCGATCGTGGCCGTTCGCCAGCCTCATCTTGCACCTGTGTCGGTGGCACATAAAAACACCATCCGAAGACCCGGCGACGTAGTCAGTCCACCTGTGCATACCTTCCTTCTTATGACACTTGTGAAGACCTGTTGAGGCAAGTGTGTGACACTTGTGAAGACCTGTTGAGGCAGAGGCAAGTGTGTGACACTTTGTGAAGACCTGTTGAGGCAGAGGCAAGTGTGTGACACTTGTGAAGACCTGTTGAGGCAAGTGAAAATCAAACCAAATCAAAATAGATGAACATCAATGGAATTTGTATCTTTGTGGTACCAGTATCGGTGGCACACAAGAAAACCATCCGAACGTGGCTGTAGCCAGTACCGCATCGACTGGCCTCCGTGCTGTGGGCACATAACAAACGCCATCCGATCGTGGCCGTTCGCCAGCCTCATCTGGCACCTGTCCGAAGACCCGGCAAGACTAGTCAGGCCATAGCCCGTGGCCCCTTCCTGGGATGTAGTCAGTCCACCTGTGCATACCTTCCATCTTATGACACTTGTGAAGTCCTGTTGAGGCAAGTGCTAATCTAATCAAATCAAATGACACTTGTGAAGACCTGTTGAGGCAAGTGATAATCATAATCATAATCAAATCAAATCAAAACAAATCAAAATAGATGAACATCAATGGAATTTGTATCTTTGTGGTACCAATGCCGGTGGCACACAAGAAAACCATCCGAACGTGGTGGTAGCCAGTACCACATCGACTGACCTCCGTGCTGTGGGCACGTAACAAACACCATCCGATCGTGGCCGTTCG
>NW_021834296.1:45000-52992 GCF_006345805.1 Octopus sinensis
GTTTGAATTAAACGAGATTTTTAAAGAAAATTAATTGAAAATTATACTTGAGAAAATATATGGTAAACGAGGGCAGGAAAACTTTTGTGAAGGCAAAAGTATATCAGAACCTCAAGAATTAACATTGACCTCCAACAGTGAAGAAAGCATATGATCCATCCATTTCCTCTGCTCAATATTCTTGAAAGGGCTGTGGGGAAAGAGTCCTCAGGCACCTCCTCCATAGGGTCCTATCAGAAGCATCCATCATTAGACATTCTGCTTGTATTCTATGATGTGAAGAACTAAGACTATGGATATCATCCAACCATTTCTTTCTTGGCCTCCCCCTCGGTATCCTGTTCCATTGGTTTGACTTTGAGAACATGTCCTGTAATTCATTCCTGCAACACCCTGATCACATGTCCGAGGTACCACAGATGTGGAGGAGACGTGGCTCAACCTGGAGAGACTCCCAGATCCTGAACTATAAATCCTATTGAGTAACATTACTCCAAAGACCCTTTAGAGGAATCCCATATATCTGTCTTATTCTGGTAGATTTCAGACCTGGTATTCAAAGGGTCATGAAAGTACTGTCCCTCTGTGCCATCTACTACTTTGCAAAGTTCCCAAGAGGACACTAGAAATCGAATGATCAGTGATTGTCCAACAGTCGATAATTCTAAGTCAAATTCAACCCATTTCAAACTCTCCAATGAACTCCAGGTTCAATCAATTCTACAGAGCCTATTCAGTTATTATTATGTCAGTCTCAATGAGAGATGCCACCTCCAGTTCGGCTTGACTTGTGAATGTTCATTTTCTGGTAAATTCCCTTAAAGGAATTCTCTGTTTTCGCCTGAGGAGTATGATAGGATTTCGCTGTGTCACCTTTATTAAATCTCTTTTTATTGAAGCATTTACAGACATATGTCATGTGGTAAAGTCATTGCAAAATGACAAATCTAAATTGGAATTATCAGCTTCCAACACAATAATCCAATAAATAATGGCTGCAAGAAGAACCAAACTCAAAGTCTTCTGTTTGAAGAAAGATGCTTTGTTTTAGATGTTAACTTTGGTACTTGTCCTTCATTACAATAACCTAACAGTGAACCTAAAGAAAATGTAAAACAAATTCACTCATCTGTTTACCCTTAAACAATATATTTAGTTCCTCTTCCAAAAGATAATATTAAACGCCATTTTATTTTCTAGTTTATCCATTATTACCAACCATGCTAACCTCAGTGGATATTTTATGAAATATCAGGAATATCGTAATAAAAATTGTCATACAGATAACCTATCAATGGGATGAGGAATGTAACTTGTTCTCATTCATTCTGACAAATAAAATAGATGGGTGAAAGTAAATATATAGAGAAATCAAATATACTCACCCACTTGCCACCAATCACTTCCTAACCTCTTAGCCACTCTCAGAAGATCCTCTCCTTCAGAACTGGACTCTCTGAAATAAATATTTCCAAGTTATATAATTATTGTAAAACTTATTTATCTCTATAAATATTCTGTAGTTTATTGTTGTGGGACATTGTTATCATCAGTGGTTGGCTGGTGACCACTAGGGTTTTGCTCAGTATTTTTATACTTTCCATTGTGGGACCAGGTAATAGCTCAATATTTAGGCCCGCAACAAAATAGACTAACTTTCCGAAACTTTGTTTCTCTTTAAAGAGACATCCTACATAATCTAACAATGTTGCAATTATTTATTTAATTATCATTTCATGAGACTGTTTCTTCTCATAGTTCTCTCTCTCCTTTGATATATCTCTGAACCAATCTATGACATGCGACTGTCCTCTAAACTCTAGACTTCACTAACCACCATTCTCCTCATCTTCTGCTAAAGTCCAATATCATCCAATGTGGTCTCCAAAGATCTCGTCACAAATGCATGACACACCACTTCAAGTAAAATAAACATAATACCAGTTCTCTTTGCTGTTGGAAATCTTGAATTTTATCATCCTACATCCCAGATCACCTGGTCATTATCTGGTGCAGGGAATATTTTAAGACTCTTTAATAAAGGTGAGCAATGATCAGTTCTCCACAGATGAAACAAAAAGTGATATCAGGTGTCCTAAAACACTGCACACTTGTACAAAACCCCATTAACTACATACAACTGGACATCTACACATTAATGCAGTGAAGACATCTGAAATGGTACAAAAGGACTGATACTCAAAAATATATAAGAAACACGGGAATACAAAGTGCGAGCTCCAAATCTTTTATTTTCCAGAATGTTTGGCAATTTATTTCTTTTAACCCATCTTCGTTCTGTGACGTGATCTCAATGCCTTTACTATTATTGCAAAATAGGTAGTTTACCATCGTCGTAATAGTTTTTCAAGTTCCCTTTAAACTTCATCAGGGTTTCTCCTGCTATTTTGACCTTCACTTGTTTCTGCTGACCTTTCACAAATGACGGGTCATTACCCATTTGCATTGAAGCACATTCTTCACCAAGTTCCTCAGTCTACCCAGTTAATCCAGAACTATTTGCATATCCTTTATTTGTTGTTACTATTGTTATGTAATCCATTAATGTCTTCTCGAGTGGTTTTCCTTTGAGCCATTTCTTATCAATCTGCTGATTTAAGTAACATCTCCATAACAATCACAAACCAAATGACTGATTTGTAGAAAACTACAGCAATTCCCGTTTCAAAATGATACCAGTCTATCGAGAAAGTTTTCCTCATGAACTGCATATTGAAATTGTTATAGCAGCTCCTCATCAGATCCTTAATCTTTTCTCATATATAAAACAGGTCCACTGCTTCCATCAACAATTTGTTTGCTAGAGAACCATAAACCAGATCAAATCACACAACATTCAATCCCTTTTATTCTTCTTTCCGTCTTGTATCACATCCTAGATTTAAGACACATGTTCCACCCAGCAGGAATGCCAGAGGATTCCAGTCTTCGAGATACTTTTAGTCCCATATTCATTATTCTGTAGATTTACAGTTGATCTCTTTGTGAATACAACCTTGTAAATCTTGCCATTTATATTCAAGTTGAAATTAGTCTGAACTAATCAATAGGTATTTGATTGCTGGTTTCAATGGACATTTCAAACTGTCTATGAATGGGAATCATTGCTTTTGCTTTGGATCTCTGCATATATCCATCCAGTTCATCTTTATTGTATTTAGCTTTGTTCTCAGTATCTGCAAACAGAATTTCCTGTAGAAGTTAAAGAGGAGCGTTTAATTTTGTTGACAACATGATCATTTTTCTAGTGCTTTTGGAGCAAAATTGTGCCCAAGGACTTTTTAAAGCGGTTGATGTTAGGAAAGGCACATCACCATAGAAAAGCCGGAATGTGTTCCTCATCCAATCAAGGCGGACAGTATTTGTTAATAAGAACTGACATGGATAGGAATCATCTATCCAATCGATCGGAGCATAGACATCAGATGATGAAGGATGAGGGTCATCAGTGTCTATCTTGGAGAGAGAGGGAGAGAGAGAACGGTTGTCTCAACATCAAACCTAATACTTTTACATGGATAAAGACAATGTTTAGGGGATGTAATGATAAATTTATTATCAGTGAAAACAAAAAGGCAGGGTGTTCACATAAGGAACACATTTCATTGTAAATCTGTCACATTATGAGAGATATTTGCTTAAATAGCAACAACAGCAATAACCTATCAGTAAACTTAGTAACTACAAATTTTAGTCCTCCGTTTCAAAATACAGTATTAATTCTATTGTCTTCTAAATTATCTATTTTCCAAACCATGCCATCCCCGTTGGATATTTTGTGAAATTTCATTGATATCAAAATGTCTAATAGAATTATTTTACAGTTAATATTTCAGATGTAAATTAGGAATGGATCTTGTCCTCAGTCATTCTGATAAACTACAAATGCTCAGGTGAAGGTTAAATTTATAGAAATCCATGAGGTACTGTTATTTGCTACTCACCAACTGGCTGTGATGTTGTCAAGGCATCCTTCACAGAAGTTGGAGTCTTTGAAATGAAATTTTTCAAGCTTTACGTTTTATAGTATAATTTCATTATAGTTATTGATAATCAACACTTTATTATGTGTGGGAAGGGCATACAGCTGTAAAAACTAGTTCGTAGGGATGTGGTTGTGTACCCATGTAAAAGTTATGTTTACTTTGAGGGTAAAAGGTGTAAAATATCAGATGAGGGTACAAGATAATGCTATGAAACTTTCAGACAGACAAGTTTAAGAGAGTTAATGAATGATAGCTGATTAATTATCATGTTAATGCAGCATAAAAACACTAACTATCAATATAGATTGTATAAAATCTGTGTGGAAGAACATGTGACATTTGTTACAATTAATATGGTTGTGTCTCAGCACAGTTGATATTATGGTAGTTCCATGAGAAACCATAGAAAAATGTAACCATTTCCAGTACCGAATACTAATGATGAATTCTTTTCTTGGTCAGATAACAATGACCAGGTTCCATGATCTAATTTCAACAGAACAATCAAGTCGGAAGTAAAACCAAAATGTGGAAGACTGAAAACAGTGACTCTCTTACAATTGAAACCATCTCAAAGCCAACAATTGTCAGTATAACGATGTCTATATGGACAGTAAACGTTATTCAAACATCGTAACAGGCGATAATTATATATATATAGTTAGAAAAGCGTTGTAAGTTCAAGTCACACTGGAATCTCATACGTTCATTCCTTTCCATGTATTGCATATGCTAGCATCAATGTTTTGTTCAAATGTGAACATATGTTCTCTGTTCAATATGAATGTTATCAAAATCACTGAACCGGTTTTCTCAATCAATATTATTATACTGAGCTAATATGTTATACCAGACAGGAAACTACTGTAACAATCTAAGACAAAGAATTATGATGAGTTACTGGAAGACAGCATCATCATCATCATCATCAACATTCAAAGTTTGTTTTCCATGCTGGAATGGGTTGGAAATCTTGACAGGATCTGACAAGCCAGACAACTGCACCAGGCCCCAGATGGTTTCTTTTGCATGGTTTTCTACTGTAGGATGCTCTTACTGATGCCAACCACCTCACAGAGTGTACGTGGCCCCTTTTTATAAAGCACAAGTACTGGCGTATTTAGCCAAAAGACATGTAAGACAAAGACCCCACAGCCGAGAGAGGGGGTATTGCAAATTTCTCTCCCCGCATCCTGATACTTTTGTCATCACATTCCCTTCTCACCTCCTGAAATGTCATCAGCTTCAGTGAACCAAAACATCATAGAATAGTGAGGACCGTCTAATTATATAGAATGTAACACAACTTGATTACTACTTGTGCTATAATTAAATGCTCCCAGAACACACTAGGAAGTGGTTGGTGGAAACTAGGAAAGATGACACCACAAGTTTGAAAGGAACGTTTGATATTGTTGGGGAATTGATGATCATTTCTAATGCTTGTGCGACAATAAAATATACCCAGGACCCTTTATAAAGTGGTTGGGGTTAGAAAGGGTCTACCACCTTAGAAAAGCTGCAATGTTTAAGTGAGATGTTTTCCTCAACAAATGACGGTTGGCAGTTAATTTCAGATACAACTGACTTGGACAGTGATGACCCACATAGTGTATGGGAGCATGGAGAGGAGAGCAGATGAGAAAAGATGAAGATGATATCATTTATTGTATTGAAAACTTTTAACCAGCATCTTTCTTGAAAAGACGGAGAGAAAGAGCATGAGAGAGAGAGAGAGAATGAATGAGTACAAATGAGATGACAAACAGGGCGAATATTCTCCTTAACGGGAGAGAACGGTTCAGGGTTATATTTAATTTTTGTATCTTTCTTTCTGCGAGTGAATGAGTAACAGATGTTTGCATAAAGTACATTTATTGGATATTCATGTTGTTGTAGAAGAACAGAATTTCTTTATAGCTAAGCATTCAAATGAAATGTAGCAGTGGTATCTGTTCTCGGTCATTCTATTGACCAAAAAGCTCAGTAAAAGCTAAAACTTTATAGAAATCAATTATGTAATGTCATTCTATACTCAGCACGTGGCTCTTCTACTGTCTGGACCTCTTTGTCTCCCAAAATTGGCCTTGCTGAAATAAATATTTCCAAGATTATACTTGATTATACTTGTGACCAAATGACAAATTTACTCTATTGTGTCTTCTAATTTGAACATTATTACCAACAGCATTAACCTCAATGGGTATTTCATAAACTCACAGTAAATGATATCTTTAATTCAAATTATTATACAGATAATCGTTAATTAGAAAATAGGAATGAAGCTGTTTCAGTATTCTTTCAAGCACAATATACTCGGGGAAGAAAGAAAACATTATAGAAATTCATTGGGAACTATTATTTTATACTCACCAATTGCCTGAGATGAAACCTCTAATTCCTGACATGTAGCCTCTGTTTGTACCACACATGTCCTCAAAGTTTGGAGCCTCTGTAAAAAATATTTCCAAGTTTTACATTTAAAAATAAACTACTTTATCTTTATTTTTATTAAGCACTACTTGTTATTGTGAGACATTCAATTCCTGTCGGTACTGGTCAAATGTTGACCATTATGGTTTGGTCAATATTTCGTACTTTCTACAGTGGTCTCATGTAATCTCCAAATGTCCACAATAAAACAGACTAACATCCTATATCCACCCTCTCCCTCTCTTTCTTTTTTCACTCTGTCTGTCTGTCTGTATGTCTGTCTCTCTCTCTCTCTCTAGAAACACATTAAATATTCTAACAATGTACCAATTATCTCATTTAATTAACACTTGATAAGAGTTTTCTCTTAGCTTTGTCTTTCTCTTTTTGTAACTGTGCCAAATCTATGGCATGGCACTGTCCTCTCATCTCTAGAATTCACTAATCAACATTCCTCTCTAATTAAGTAAAACTGAGCCCATAAAGACATGTCCTTTATGTGCATACCCTCCACCCCGCACACAATCTGTCCCCTACAAAACATCTCCACAAGCCAAATTCCATACACCCTTCCCCAACATGATCCCTAACAAGATATAAAATGTAATGTGATGGTACACGATGTCCCTATGACAAAATAAGTTTACATTTCAGACATACAACTGTAAGAGAGTTAATGAATTATAGCTTATTAATTATCATGATAATTGGGTATATATGTGATACAATGTCACTGTGCCTGACGGTGCAATACTAGATATCAATATAGATTGTATATAATCTGAGTAAAGAACATATAACCTTCATTACAATGAATATGATTGTGTCTCAGCACAGCTAATATTATGGTAGTTCCATGAGCAAACGAAGAAAGATATAACCAAGTCCACTGCCAAATACTAATGATTAATTCATTTCCTGGTCAAATAACAATGACTATCTTTCATTAAATAATTTGAACGCAACAATCAAGACCAAAGGGTGAAACACTCAGAAAACTGTGCCTCTTTTAGCATTAATATCATCTAAAATCTAACAAGAGTGAGAAAAAGAATGACTATATGGATGGTAAATGTTGTTCAAACAATGTAATAAGTGTATATTATATATAGTTACAAACAGGGATTTGTGTTTTCATATTATATTCAATTTCCGTTTGTATATTTTGTATAAACACCAATAATTTGTTTAAATGCAAACAGATGTTCACGGTTCAATACCAAATTTAACATTTAATAAAATTAAGTTCATGATGAATATTCTTATACAGAGTTAATATTTAATTAGAATTTTCTAATTTGCAACAACAAAATGTATTCTTACCACAGACATTCAGGGTACACAGCCCCAGAAAATACAACATATTACGACAGACATCTGGCTACATAACAACATCAAGAATAACCTATCAGAAAACTTACGAAAGATCTTAGTAGAAAAACAAACAACTATCTTAACTCACGAGTTTACACCTAAAAATAATAATAAATTATAGTTCCCTCTTCCAGAAGACAATATTAACTCTATTGTGGCTTTTAATTTATCCATTTTA
>NW_021834297.1:0-45000 GCF_006345805.1 Octopus sinensis
ATATATAATATATCATACATATATATATATATATCATACATATTATATATATCATAATATATATATATATATATATATATATATATATATATATATATATATATATATATCGTATTACATACATCATACATATATAGATAGACAGGCAGATAGATATAGACCAACAGACAGACAAAATATAGATAGAGAGACATAGACACAAACATAGATAGACAGACAGGCATACAGACATACATATAGACCGACAGACAAACATATAGATAGACTGACAGACAAAGATAGTCTGATGGAGAATCAGACAGAGAGAGAAAGAGAGATAACAGAGTTAGGCTGTCAGACAGATAGATATACTGGTACATAAAGGTCTTCTTTCTATAGAGTATGCATACAGTATACTTTCGATTTGTAATTCACATCCTGGTGCAGGGGTGTCCTCAATCGCTTGAGCTGTTAATGGAGAGAACGAAGAAAGAATATTAAACATACTGCAGTTACATATGCTAAGCAATTTTCAAACATAAACTGTTATTCACAAAACGAATTCCTTAGTTGGTATATGTGAATGTTATTATGATGCCTTTTAATTTGGCTTATTCTTTATTATAATTAGACAGTATTATGAATGCGCAAGTCACTCATGTAAATGAGTATCGAAGCTATATTGAATACAGGTCCCACAAGGAATATACTACTATCAATTTCATTAGTTAACCCCAAACATGTTTAGACTGAAATTTTACTTACCTTTCCTGCGAACTATCACTGCCCAGGTCTTCCGAAGTAGAGGAAGCTGACGACTCTTCCTTGTAATAAACACATTCTTCATCATTACTGTATTCCTCTCCACCGAGAGATGATAAGTCTTCATATTCATCAGGAGTAATAATTTCATCAGCTCTGTCTATTATACTTTTTATAGCGTTAACATAATGTGTTGAATTTTCTCCCAAAAGTACGTAATGAAATATATCACGAACAATATTTTCTCCATCATCAAAATCATTATTTTCTTGAACAGTAGGCTCCTGCTGATGTGTATGTATATTAAGGAATGCTTCATTATCAACCATACATGAATCATTGTTCTTGTTATTCTCCTTCGATGGATTTTGTAACAGATCTACGCCAGGCCACGGGTTACAAGAACTTAGACACTCATTATCAATTGCTCTATTCTCTACGCAATAATATCCATTTGGAATCGAATCTGAAGTATCTATTCTGTATTTTGCAGTCTTATGTTCCAGCAAATTTCCATTATTTTCAGGGTCTGAGAATGATCTTCTATATGGGGTCGAAATACGAGGTCCCTCATGAATAACAAACGAATTCGGGTCAACCGCTCCATTTTCAGCAGAAGAGGGTGCCTGAAGTGCTGATGCAGCAAATGTGTTATTCGAAATCTTAACATCAACAGAGTTTTCACTATTTTCTGCATCAGTTGGTCTTCGGAGTAAAGTTACAGTTCTTGGGATTCCATTCGCTTCGATGCACACACCATAATTCCCATTGCATACTGATGAAGACTTCGCAGCTAGCGACCGAGATGTCTCATTTTTGCCTGTATTCAATTCATTCCTAAACGCTCCTTCTTCCTCGGGATAATGTGATCTTCGGAAAAGTTTTACCCGATGCGACGTTTTTGTTACCTTTCTTCCATTCTTTCCTAACGATGATAATGTTTCATCAACCAGACTCTCGGATGAGAGAATCATTGCTCTCTTGGACGATGCATCATCAAAATTCGACGCCAATGATTTACCATTTTTTGACATTTTACCATGCAGTCTGACGTTGTTTAATGTTAATTTCTCGTTTTTCCCATTGTTAAAACATAATGCAGACTCTTTCACAAAGCTGGAAATAAGGTTTCCCTCTCTGCCAGCATTATCACAATTGTTATACATCCCTATATAAAACATGGCCGGCTGATCATTGTAATTTGATGGTTCCCTGAATTGCAGAGCATTAGAAAATTCCACCAATCTTTCTTGCGTAAATCCCTGATCACGTTCTAATCGCCAGATATCTCTTTCCACTCGACTGTGAGCATAAGTACAACGGCTGTTGTTACAGAAAGCAGCTGAATCACAAATTAAGTAAAATGCGTCCTTTCTTACAGTGAAGGGCTTCCTAATTTTAAATATTCCTAATCGGGTGAAGCATTGTAATATTTTCGATCCTTCCCAATAATGTGCAACGGAACCAGCGCAATGATAAGGATTGTCCGAACTTTCTTTACAGGTTTCTCCTCTCTCTGAACAGGTTTTACAAATAAATTCATACATCTGTCCATAAGTAGAAATAATATAATTGATGTCACACCTAGTTTTCTGTTGATATTCGATAAAATATTGAACGTTGAATTTTCCTTTGATTTCTTGCCGCCAAAGTTTAATCTCGAGTGGATTGTGTGCAAATATGCATCTTGCTTCGTTTTCGTGATATGAACCCGGCTCATCGTAGCATATATTTCTACAAGGCTCTGGAATTTTAGTAGTACCATTTTGGTTTGTATATTCACGCACACGATTCCAATATGGGGTACCTTTCTCAACAAATGCAAGAATATTGCGTTGGCATCGGTGACACTGGAAAGTCTTATTTGCATGTATGGGAAAACAATCTTTACAAAATAAAGCGTATTCATGCGTATCCTTCAATGGGTGATATTTTAGGTTCAATGGACGATTTTGGTAGGCATATTTCTTCCCATTACTTGAATTGGTACTTCTACCATTACTAAAATATTGTTGGGAGTAATAGATGTTCGATGCTATTGAAAAATCGAAAGAGGTTTTTGGTAAGAATAGCTAAAATCATACGATATTTTATTATTATTCAAAATTAATAATATTTATCATAACAACAACAATAATAATAATTCCTTTAAATATAGGCACAAAGATTAATAATTGGGGTGGGGGTATAGTCAATTACATCGACCCCAGTACGAAACTGGTACTTATCTTATCGACATCAAAAGGAGAAAATGCAAACACGACCTTGGCCGAATTTGAACTCAGAACGTTGCGACGAGTGAAATAACACTAATCAATTCTCATAGCGTGCCAAAAAATACTACCAAGAAGAAGAAGAAGAAGAAGAAGAAGTGATGGAAGAGGAGGAGGAGGGGAGAGGAGGAGTAGAAGAAGAGATAAATATGCTTCACTTAACATTCACATTATTCGTCTATTATTTTATCCTCTGCACAAACACCAAATTCATTCAGGAAGATAGTAGCTAAATGGGTTTAAGTATTGATTGTAAAGAGTTCTAAGTTAATATGTTGAATTGTAATATGACTGAAATACTACTCACCTTCGAAAACAGCATATTTTACACCTGCTTCTGGTAACTGTAATGGCATAAAATACATATTTTCAATGTAATATACGAAATAGAAATTTTAATAAAATTTATATGAAAATGTGTTTGGCTATAACGAATAATATTTGAACTGGAAAATACAAAGTAAAACATGGGAACTTTTAAGTCAAGTTATTCATTTATTTCACATTAATTAATTACCCAAACGTAGACCCCCCCTTATTAACGTAGTTCATGTCTCTTCATCCCTTTGTGTGTATGTGTGTATATTAGTATTCAATAAAACTTACCACTGACTGAAGCAGAGCCTGCTCATCAAAGTACAATTGATAGTATTGACAATCGTAGTGAAATCCTGTTGCTCCTTGACTTTCCATTTTTTTCTCTTCGCTGCTTTTAGAGAAATAACTTCAAATGCTTGTCTGAAATATAATATTTTAAAATCAAAGAATTTATGGTAGAATCCACTGATATGTTAAAAGAATTTAGTGAAATTCTAATAAATACGTCTGGAGTTGTTGCAGCACATTTGGACAAATTCGCGATAGAATTTCAGTGACCGCAGATGAATTTATCAAACAACATTTTATTTTCAGATATGTGAATTGCGTCCCTTGACTCATTTCATCTTCCCTTAAGTACATCAACACCAGGTGTTGACAATTTTTTTATCAGAAAGAGAGGGATACATACACGATACAAACAGCCGATGAAATTTAAAATTACACAGATTTCTTTCATAAGGGAAAGATGAGGACACATATGCGTCAATTTGAGGGAGATGCACTTAATTTGCTTGATTGAGGGGTGAATGTATATGCAAAAATATATAGATAAATAAATCAATAAATAAGTAGAGATATTTCTTTTAAAATATTACTCAAAACGTGTCCCCTCTATGTGTAGCCCCACAAGGGGATACACATAGAGGGGACAAACAAGGACAGACAAAGTGATTTAGCCGATTAGATCAACCCCAGTGCGTAACTGGTACCTTATTTATCGACCCCGAAAGGATGAAAGGCAAAGTCGACCTCGGCGGAATTTGAACTCAGAAGGTAAAAGCAAAAGAAATAGAGATCGCAAGGATATATCAGGACATTGTAGGAAATGCTTTGTAATGCGTGCACCGGGACCACTGTTCGCTAGTAGTACCAAAAAACATCTATTAATTTGCAAGCGCGCACGCGCGCCATGTAGTCGTTGTAGTATCGACTAGTCACCCCTATCTAGCGCAGATGCGCGAGTACGCGCACCGGGACCAATCTTCTCAAATAGTACCGAATTCATGAAGGTACTTATCAAGGAAAAACTTCAATAATAACATAATCGTATTCTAGACAGATATGCACACACGGTACTACTAGCGAACAGTGGTCCCGATGCGCGCACTCACGCATCTGCACTAGCTAGTCGTAAGTAGTCGATCCTACGACTTGTAGGATCAACGAATTAAATATTTTTCGAACCAAGTAACTCATTTTTTAAAACAATGTATATAGGCGCAGGAGTGGCTGTGTGGTAAGTAGCTTGCTAACTAACCACATGGTTCCGGGTTCAGTCCCACTGCCTGGCATCTTGGGCAAGTGTCTTCTGCTATAGCCCCGGGCCGACCAATGCCTTGTGAGTGGATTTGGTAGACGGAAACTGAAAGAAGCCTGTCGTATATATGTATATATATATATATGTGTGTTTGTGTGTGTGTGTGTGTGTGTGTGTGTGTGTTTGTGTGTCTGTGTTTGTCCCCCCACCATCGCTTGACAACCGATGCTGGTGTGTTTACGTCCCCGTCACTTAGCGGTTCGACAAAAGAGAGCGATAGAATAAGATTAAGTCCCGGGGTCGATTTGCTCAACTAAAGGCGGTGCCCCAGCATGGCCGCAGTCAAATGACTGAAGCAAGTAAAAGAGTAATATAATTTTTTTACACAAATTAAATATTTTTCGAACAAAGTAAATAATTTTTTAAACTAAGTAATTAAAATTATTTTATAAACAAACTAAGGTTAGGGTTAGGGTTAAAATTTTTTTTAAAAACCATTTACTTTGCGTTTTATTTACTTTATTCGAAAAATACAAAAAAAACATTGGTACAACTACCGAACAGTGTCCCCGGGGCGCTCACGCGCGTACTCGCGCATCCGCACTAGCTAGTCATGACTAGTCGAACCTTACTTTGTGTTTTTGTGTTATTTACTTTGCTAGGTAGTCGTTGTAGAGTCGACTAGTCACGACTAGCCAGCGCGGATGCGCGACTACGCGTGTGCGCGCACCGGGACCACTGTTCGCTAGTAGTACCAACCCACTTTCTTTGATAGGTATTCAGCCTTAAAATACACAAATGCATGCGCGAATCTATTCATTTGCATACGCGAAAGTCGTAGGATCGACTACTAACGACTAGCTGGCGCGAGTGCGCACCCCGGGACCACTGTTCGCTAGTAGTACCCACGCAAATATATTTACATATGTGTATGGCATTCCTTCGATATGGCTCCATAAAACCAAGACTTTTCACTTAGGCTGTTTCTATGAAAAGCTGAAAAGCACGTGGTCGACTGTCAGAAAATGGGAGGAGGAGAAAAGAGCTAAAGGGTTGTACATGCGTGCGTGCTTGCTCCTCTGTGTGTGTGTGTGCATGTTCCTCTGTCTGTGTGTACGTGCTTGTTCTTTGTGTGTGTATGTGTGTTTGCGTGCTTGTTCTTGTCTGTGTGTGCGTGCTTGCTTGTTCTGTTAAACACGTACACACAGAGGAAGAAACACACACATGAACAAACAAGCTTTCTTCTCCTCCTCCCATTTCATTACAGGTAGCAACATGTGTTTCACGGAAACGGCCGAAGTTAAATGTTTTGATTTCACGGAAACAACCGAAGTGAAGTATAATCAAAAGTGAAATGTTTTGATGTTGAATTATATCGAAGGAAAGCCATACATATATATATATATATATATTCTTTAATACATACTGTTCCTGTCATGGACGTCTGGGAATAAAGTAGAAAAGTACTATCAGCAATTCTACAATAGGGACGTCAAACGAAGCGATGAGTTTCAATATGTATTTAAAAATTATTTAACACAGACCCAAGTAAAATCTAAAGAGAATTTACTCCAAATTTAAAGTCGATGTTTACGGTGATCTATTTCAAACTATCTGTTCATAGTGTTGTTGTGCTACGTATATATGCTTCATCTGAGATAAATCGATATGTAGTCGAAGATGATAATCCGTTTTTATTTTTATATCAGTACACAAAGCATATAAAGAAAGTTTATGAATGCTGAAACCACTCACTGGTAGAAAAATAAATTTTAAAATCGACTTACACAAATATGGGTGTATAATTTTAGCATATATACTACGCATATGCAACATGCTTTTCCTAAATTTATTTAAGATCATATTTCTGGCGTGAACGTGCGCTTGAATTAGATATTTGTAAATACGAGTTACCTATGTAAAGTTGGCTCGCAATTTTACAGAATTTAGTGCGCTTTTTATCAGTCAGATTTCGCATATAAATACACAATTACATCATATGTGGAGAGAAACAAAGAGCCTTCACCAGAAAATGATGTATTTAGATATGTTCATACACAAATTCATATATGATTTTATACATGCATGCAGGATATTCCACTGAGGGTACTACTAGCGAACAGGGGACCCGGTGCGCGCAAACGTGCTGTCGCGCATCCGCGCTAGCTAGTCGTGACTAGTCGATCCTACAACGACTACCTAGCAAAGTAAATAAAACACAAAATAAATAATTTTTTTGCACAAAGTAAATAATTTTTGTCAAACAAAGTAAATAAAACACAAAAACAGAAAGTAAATAATTTTTTAAACAATGTAAATAACACACAAAAATACAAAGTTAGGATCGACTAGTTATGACTAGCTAGCGCGGATGCGCGACTGCGTGTGTGCGCGCACCGGGACCACTGTTCGCTAGTAGTACTTCCACTGAGAATATTTTGTCTTTGTTTTAGAAGTGTGTACGTGATCGTGTGGTGGCGTGTGCATATCTGTATAACTGTGTGTTTATGTGACTCCATGAGACTATTTCAGAAATATTCAAGGTAGAAATGCGTAAGGAATTGAAAATCTTGCTAGAAATGAGAGCTAAAGATACGCTAATGTATACTATAAACTATTAAATTAATACTGTCACGAAACATCACATGATCCAGCTTATATTCTTTTCTTCACTAGGCACAAGGCCCGGAATTTTTGGGGGGAGGAGCCAGTCGATTAGATTGAACCCAGTACGCAACTGGTACTTAATTTATCTACCCCGAAATGATGAAAGGCAAGTCGACCTCGGTGGAATTTGGTTATGATCCTGCTTATATTAACACTAATTAAAACGACTGCGTGTTGAAATTTGGGAATAATATGAACAAAATTTACATGGGTCTAAAACACAACGTTTGACTATAATAATACTATTAAAAAAATTCAAGCATCTAGAACAGAAGGAAAACATTGCACTTACAGAAACAGTGGAATACTCGGATACCTCTATATCTCTATAGAAGGAATGAAGTTTGTGTGCCGCAAGGGTAAACTCTCTCCCACGCTGACTGACAACTAGTGAATGTGTAAACGTTACCTGTGGTCAGATAACGACAAAGATGCTTGCATTAGTCACTAAGTAAAAAGGAGTTCCCTATTGGCTGATTGTTCAGTGAAGGGTACGACTGAACAACGGGCGTGGTGATTGTGGTGGTGGTGGGGGTATCAAATTTCAGATACTATAGAAAAAACTTTTAGGGGACGGAATTTTAATCAGAAATTCATATTTAAATATTTTCATTATATTCATGTATTTTTCAAATATTATTCGTTAAAAATTTTGAAACTAAATAGCAAAAACCGTTATTTAAGATTTAACAGTTCACACTTTTATTTACTTTATAATTTCCAAAATATATTCTAAACATATTCTTAAATTCGTATACCGTTTTTCAGTCATTTCACCGCGACCATGCTGTAACGCAGCATTTAAGGGTTTCAAAAAAATTAATAAATGCGCCCTTTTAAAGCTTATAGAGGGTCATGGGCCCGGTTTCCCGGTTTTTATGGCGTATGTGTTCCTCAGCTGGATGGGACGCCAGTCCATCGCAGCGTTACTAATTTTTGCCAGCTGAGTGGACTGGAGCAATGTGAAATGAAGTGTTTTGCTCAAGAACACAACGCATCGCCCGGTCCAGGAATCGAATCCATAATCTTACGATCATGATGCTGACACCCTAACCAGTAAGCCACTCGCCTCCACATATTTACGGGTTTTAGTGAAACAAATAGATACCGAGAATTATATTTTAAAACATATTACCTATTCTATAGAATTCTTTTTTGACGAACCTCTAAGTTACGGGGACGTAAACACAAAGACACATATATATATACATATACATACACACACACACACACATATATATATATATATATATATATATATATATCTTTCTCTTTTTTTTCTTTTTACTTGTTTCAGTCATTTGACTGCGGCCATGCTGGAGCACCGCCTTTAATCGAGCACCTCGACCCCGGGACTTAATCTTTTGTAAGCCCAGTACTTATATTATCGGTCTCTTTTTGCCTAATCGCTAAGTAACGGGGACACAAACACACCAGCATCGGTTGTCAAGGAATGCTAGGGGGACAAACACAGACACACAAACACACACACGCATATATATATATACATATATACGACGGGCTTCATTCAGTTTCCGTCTACCAAATCCACTCACAAGGCTTTGGTCGGCCCGAGGCTATAGTAGAAGACACTTCCCCAAGGTGTCACGCAGTGGGACTGAACCCGGAACCATGTGGTTGGTAAACAAGCTACTTACCACACAGCCACTCGTTTGACTGCGGCCATGCTGGAGCACCGCCTTTAGTCGAGCAAACTCGACCCCGGGACATATTCTTTGTAAGCACATTACTTAATCTATCGGTCTCTTTTACCGAACCGCTAGGTGACGGGGACGTAAACACACCAGCATCGGTTGTCAAGCAATGCTAGAGGGACAAACACAGACAGACAAACACATACACACACACTTATATATATATATATATATATATATATACATATATACGACAGGCTTCTTTCAGTTTCTGTCTACCAAATCCACTCACAAGGCATTGGTCGGCCTGGGGCTATGGCAGAAGACACTTGCCCAAGATGCCAGGCAGTGGGACTGAACCCGGAACCATGTGGTTGGTTAGCAAGCTACTTACCACACAGCCACCCCTGCGCCTATACATATATATATATATATTCTTTCATTTGTTTGAGGCATTTGACTTCGGCCATGCTGGAGCACCACCTTCGACCCCAAAACTTATTCCTTCTTAGCCTAGAAATTATTCTATCGGATTTCTTGCCGAACCGCTATGTGAGAGGACGTAAACACACCAGCATGGGTTTTCAAGCGATGTTGGGGGTACAAACAGAGGTACACAAATATATACACACACAAATATATATATATATATATCACCGTGACAGAGTCACGACTATTGAAAAGGTTGCAAGACGCAACGAAAAGTTTAGGAAAATAAAAATAAGAAATAAGTGGAAATTTTAGCGGTGAGTGTGTTACATTATCACCATGATCACCGTGGCCGACCAGGCTATCAGATATTGCTACACACCGCTGGTCACAATGCGCTTCGCATTGCTTTAACCTTCAAATGACGCCACCCTGCTAGCTAAGCGAGCTGGCCAACAGACGAAAGAGTGATAAAAAGTGTGGCGAAAGAGTACAACCGGAGTCGCTACCACATCCTGCCGGAGCGTCGTGGAGCTTAAGGTATTTTCGCTCAATAAACACAAACAACGCCCGGTCTGGGAATCGAAACCGCGATCCTCCGACCGCGAGTCCCCTGCCCTAACCACTGGGCCATTGCGCCTCCACAAATATATGCGCCCTTTTAAAGCCTAACCAGGCTCATGAGCCCGGTTTCCCGGTTTCAATGGCGTATGTGTTCCCCGGCTCGATGGGACGCCAGTCCAACACAACGTTACTCATTTTGCCATCCGAGTGGACTGGAGCAACGTGAAATGAAGTGTTTTGCTCAAGAACAAAACGCGTCGCACGGTCCAGGAATCGAAACCACAATCTTACGACCATGATGCTGACACCCTAACCAGTAAGCCATGAGCCTCCGCATATGTATGTATACAAGTATATATGCATATATGTGTGTGTGTGTACGTATGTATAATATGTACTAAAATATCTAGATAGGGTGTGGTTAATATACACATAATAAGGGACATGCATATCTATCTATCTATGTATTTCTCTACATGCGTGTATATGTATGTATATATGCATATATCTACGTATGTATATGTATGCATGCATATGTGTAAGGTGTTAATAGAGCATTTAAATACACATAAAAAGCGTTAGATTCATTTCAGCATTTAAATTCAATTTGTGTCAAAACATTTTCGTCGGTTTGAAATCGTGACCTGTTCCCTGACAGAATTCACTACTGCATTGTTGGTTAGAGGGAAGACGCGATAAAAACATCGCACATCAAAACAAACAACTGATATAAGATACATACAACTACTACGTGCTTGACAATTGTCTTGTATGTTATCTAATTATATTTCATAATTATATGTACAGCAGAATATTTGATAAAGATCTTAATAAGTTGCTACTGAAATAATAAATATATACTCACAGTACCCTTTCCGAAAACACACAAGAGGCACACACAGGCGAGATAACTCGCCTTGGATCCCATCGAAGTGATTCATTCTTAAACGGGATGGAAGGAGAGTTATATGGTTTGTCGATGAAGCCCAAGTGGTTTTACACCCGGTGATTTAAGTGACTACATCCCCGCCATGCTGGAGAAGGTGCATAAAGAAATATAGGCTGCATAGGTTTTACCTATAGGTGACTAATACTATTTAGATTTTAGAAGCGGGGTGGGGCGCGCGCGCGCGTGTGTGCGTCTGCGTGTAAGTACTTGCGAATATGTATAAATGTAAATATAAGTGGCCTGAACTCTTTACATGAACACCACCCTGTACATAACTCCATGTCTCCCTACATGGCCTTGCTTTTTGCTTTTTGAGCCAAAAATTAACTAACTAACTAAATATATATATATATATATATATATATATATATATATATATATATATATATATATATATCAGGAGGAGGAGACCCCCCGCCATCGTTCATGACTGAACATGGGATTGCACGTATAAAGTTACCCTCCTAGGCACAAGTCCGGGCAAGGTTGTTTATGGAAGACCAGCACTCGCCCATGCATACCAGCCTCCCCTCTCCACGCCACCGATATTATCCAAGGGAAAGGTAAAGGGGCCGATACAGCTTGGCACCAGTGATGTTGCAACTCATTTCTACAGCTGAGTGAACTGGAGTAACATGAAATGAAGTGTGTTGCTTAAGACCACCACACGCAGCTCGGTCCGGGAATCGAAATCACAAAATCAAGATCGTAAGCTTGACGCTCTAACTATGCGGATTGCAAGCTTCTAAACACATGGCAATGTTTGGGTATCGAGTCGAGTTTATAGACACGAGAACTTATTTTTAAGCCTTCTTAATATACCATCGGCTATTTTGCTGAAACGCTATGTTAGGGAGAAGAAGACAATATGTCTAGCGGATGATAACTTGGCTGCGGATGGACAGAGACACACGCACACATGCAGACACACATACATACTCTCTCACACACACACTCACAATTATATATGGTTTTATTTAATAGAGGTAATTAATGACACTGAGGGTGCTAATCAATTTTGTAACACATATGCTTAAACTCGCAATGTGCAAATTGCCAGTATGCCACCTAAATTATATATGTGTGTGTGTGTGAGACTCTCTGTGCGAGTGTGTGTGGCTCTGTGTGTGTGAGTGAGTCTGTGTGTATATATACATATATTCAACAAGCTCCTTTCAGTTTTCAGTTACCAAAACCACTCAACAGTTTATTTTTCACCGCCAGACCAAACCCACTCGATCAAGGCTATAGAAGACACTAACCCAAGTGACCAAGCAGCGGGATTGAACCCCCAGCGATGTGGTTGGGAAGCAAGCTTCTTATCACACAGCCACACCTGCAAATAATTTCTTTATATGTAATATCACACTGACTTGTATGTATTTGTGGGAGAGGGAGGGTAAAAGTGAAATCTATAGAGAGGTAGTGAGAGAAGAAAGAGACACAGAAGCAAAGAGAGAGAGAAAAGGAGGGAAATCGAAAGAAACAAAGAGAGGGAAGGAAACAGAAAAAGTGAGGGAACGAAAGATAGATAGAAACAAAGGAAAAAGGGAGAGAGGTGAGGATAGAAGGAGAGAAAGACAGAAAGAAATACACAGAGAGAGGGAGAGGGAAGGAGACGAACGGAGAGAGAGAGAAAAGACAGAATCAAAGCGAAAGAGACAAAAAGATGAGAGAGAAGGAGAGGGTGAGAGAGAGAAAAAGATGGACAGAAACAAAAGTTGAGAGACAAGGGAGTGGGAGGGTGTGCGATAGAGAGAGGGAGAAAAAGTCAGACAGAAACAAAGGGAGTGAGAGGCACAGAGAAAGAGTGAGAGAAAAGGACAGAAAGAAACAAATGGAGAAAGAGAGTGAAAAATGGGAGAGAAGGAGAAGGAAAAGAGACAGAGAATGAAAGTGAGAGAAAAGAGAGAGTGGGAGAATGAGGAAGGGTGAGAGAGAGAGAGAGAGAGACCGCCTGTGCGCTTTACTGCGTACAATGTGTATATTCATGTGGGTAGATATATTTTCATAGTAAAAAAAAATGAAATTTTTAAACATAGATTTATTAAATTCAGGCAGGTAAATTATCATAAAAGTTTAACAACGACACATTTTGGCTGGCTCAACACTGAGCAGAAAGTCCGGTCTCACGGTAGGCAAATGGTGACGTATTTATTTCGCAGTCATCAAACTATGTCCGTCCACATAGCTACGGCCGAATTTGGAATTTAGTCAGCTGCCCTCCTATTGTTTAAGGCCTGTCCCTCGGACACATAAGCTCCCACAATCTAACAGGTAAACACACACTCTCACTCACACACATACACACCCTCGGGAGTATGTGCGTGTCACGCTAATAACAAGTAGGAACGAATTATTTTCATTCAGACTCGAAAGCCTTTCAAATCGGTGTTTTCCATAATTCTCCTCTTTCAAAGGGTATTTAGATACAGAACAGGCCGAAGGAATACCGGTCAAACAATAGTCTTTAAAGGGATAGCCAAATGGTGACGTGTTTACTTCGCAGTCATCAAACTATGTTCGTCCACATACCTACGGCCGACTTTTAAGCAGCTCCCCTCCTATTGTTTAACGCCTATCCCTTCGGCCAGTTCGGTACCTCAATACACATAAGCTCCCACAATCTAACAGGTAAGCAAACACACCTAACACACACACACATACACAATCTCGGGAGTATGTGCGTGTCAGGCTAATAACAAATAGGAACGAATTATTTTCATTCAGACTCGAAAGCCTTTCAAATCGGTGTTTTCCATAATTCTCCTCTTTCAAAGGGTACTTAGATAGAGAACTGACCGAAGGGATAGTGGTCAAACAATAGTCTTTAAACGGGGTAGCCAAATGGTGACGTGTTTACTTCGCAGTCATCAAATTATGTCCGTCCACATACCTACGGCCGAAATTGAAAGTTTGTCAGCTTCCCCCCCTATTGTTTAATGTCTATCCCTCGGCCAGCTCCCACAATCTAACAGGTAAACAAACACACCTAACACACACACACTCACTCACACACATACACACTCTCGGGAGTATGTGCGTGTCAAGCTAATAACAAATAGGAACGAATTATTTTCATTCAGACTCGAAAGCCTTTCAAATCGGTGTTTTCCATAATTCTCCTCTTTCAAAGGGTACTTAGATACAGAACAGGCCGAAGGAATACCGGTCAAACAATAGTCTTTAAAGGGATAGCCAAATGGTGACGTGTTTACTTCGCAGTCATCAAACTATGTTCGTCCACATACCTACGGCCGACTTTTAAGCAGCTCCCCTCCTATTGTTTAACGCCTATCCCTTCGGCCAGTTCGGTACCTCAATACACATAAGCTCCCACAATCTAACAGGTAAGCAAACACACCTAGCACACACACACATACACACTCTCGGGAGTATGTGCGTGTCAGGCTAATAACAAATAGGAACGAATTATTTTCATTCAGACTCGAAAGCCTTTCAAATCGGTGTTTTCCATAATTCTCCTCTTTCAAAGGGTACTTAGATACAGAACTGACCGAAGGGATAGTGGTCAAACAATAGTCTTTAAACGGGGTAGCCAAATGGTGACGTGTTTACTTCGCAGTCATCAAATTATGTCCGTCCACATACCTACGGCCGAAATTGAAAGTTTGTCAGCTTCCCCCCCTATTGTTTAATGTCTATCCCTCGGCCAGCTCCCACAATCTAACAGGTAAACAAACACACCTAACACACACTCACTCACTCACACACATACACACTCTCGGGAGTATGTGCGTGTCAAGCTAATAACAAATAGGAACGAATTATTTTCATTCAGACTCGAAAGCCTTTCAAATCGGTGTTTTCCATAATTCTCCTCTTTCAAAGGGTACTTACAAACAGAACTGGTTGAAGGGATACTGGTCAAACAATAGTCTTTAAACGGGATAGCCAAATGGTGACGTGTTTACTTCGCAGTCATTAAACTATGTTCGCCCACATACCTACGGCCGACTTTTAAGCAGCTCCCCTCCTATTGTTTAACGCCTATCCCTTCGGCCAGCTCGGTACCTCAATACACATAAGCTCCCACAATCTAACAGGTAAGCAAACACACCTAACACACACACTCTCACTCACACACATACACACCCTCGGGAGTATGTGCGTGTCAGGCTAATAACAAATAGGAACGAATTATTTTCAGTCAGACTCGAAAGCCTTTCAAATCGGTGTTTTCCATAATTCTCCTCTTTCAAAGGGTACTTAGATACAGAACTGACCGAAGGGATAGTGGTCAAACAAAAGTCTTTAAACGGGGTAGCCGAATGGTGACGTGTTTACTTCGCAGTCATCAAACTATGTCCGTCCACATAGCTACGGCCGAAATTGAAAGTTAGTCAGCTGCCCCCCTATTGTTTAATGTCTATCCCTCGGCCAGCTCCCACAATCTAACAGGTAAACAAACACACCTAACACACACACTCACTCATACACATACACACTCTCGGGAGTATGTGCGCGTCACGCTAATAACAAATGGGAACGAATTATTTTCATTCAGACTCGAAAGCCTTTCAAATCGGTGTTTTCCATAATTCTCCTCTTTCAAAGGGTACTTAAAAACCGAACTGGCCGAAGGGATAGTGGTCAAACAATAGTCTTTAAACGGGGTAGCCGAATGGTGACGTGTTTACTTCGCAGTCATCAAACTATGTCCGTCCACATAGCTACGGCCGAAATTGAAAGGTAGTCAGCTGCCCCCCTATTGTTTAATGTCTATCCCTCGGCCAGCTCCCACAATCTAACAGGTAAACAAACACACCTAACACACACACTCACTCATACACATACACACTCTCGGGAGTATGTGCGCGTCACGCTAATAACAAAGGGGAACGAATTATTTTCATTCAGACTCGAAAGCCTTTCAAATCGGTGTTTTCCATAATTCTCCTCTTTCAAAGGGTACCTAGATACTGAACTGGCCAAAGGGATAGTGGTCAAACAATAGTCTTTAAACGGGGTAGCCAAATGGTGACGTGTTTACTTCGCAGTCATCAAACTATGTCCGTCCACATAGCTACGGCCGAATTTGAAGCAGCTACCCTCTTATTGTTTAACGCCTATCCCTTCGGCCAGTTCGGTACCTCAAAACACTTTCAGAGAAGAGAATTATAGAAACCAACAATTTGAAAGTCTTTCGAGCCTGAATAAAAATAATTCGTTCGCGCTCCCAAGGGTGTGTATGTGTGTGATTGTGTATGTGTGTTTGTTTGCCTATTAGATTGCGGGAGCTGATGCGTTTCTTGGTATGTAATTTATATTTTCATTAAACCAGTACGGGTTCAATCCCTCTCTACAGTAAAGACTAACACCATTTGAATCGATGCTCCAGCATGGTCGATCTCAAATGACTGAAGCAAATAAAGGACTAAAAGAATACTATGTGTGTGTACATGTGTCTGCGTCTGGAGGTACATTTGTGTATTTGTGAAAGTATATATATATAGGAGTGGCTGTGTGGTAAGAAGCTTGCTAACCAACCACATGGTTCCGGGTTCAGTCCCACTGCGTGGCATGTTGGGCAAGTGTCTTCTTCTATAACCCCGGGCTAACCAATGCCTTGTGAGTGGATTTGGTAGACGGAAGCTGAAAGAAGCCTGTCGTATATATGTATATATACATATATGTATGTGTGTCTGTGTTTGTCCCCCTAGCATTGCTTGACAACCGATGCTGGTGTGTTTACGTCCCCGTCACTTAGCGATTCGGCAAAAGAGACCGATAGTATAATTACTGGGCTTACAAACAATATGTCCCGGGGTCGATTTGCTCGACTAAATGCGGTGCTGCAGCATGGCCACAGTCAAATAACTGAAACAAGTAAAAGAGTAAAATAACATATATATATATATATATGATATGAAGCCTGCTTCACTACCATGTGGACCCTGGTTCAGTCCCACTGCGTGTCACATTGTTTAAATGTCTTTCCCTATACCTTCAGATTGACTACGTAGATATAGTAAGCGGAAACTAAAGAAAGCCCTTCGTGGGCAAATAAGTATGTATTTACGTGTGCCGATTTCCGTCTACCCGCACACGCTTTGCAGCCGATGCTGGTGTATTTATTTCCCCCGTAACTTAGCGGTACAGCAAGAAAATACCGTTAGAATATGTACAAGGATTACAAAAATAAATCCTGGCGATATTTTCATCGACTACAAATCAACAACGCGGTGCTCCAGCATGGCCACAATCAAATGGCTGAAACAAGTAAATCAAGAAAAGTGTATGTGTATATACATCTCCAATTTCTCTCTCTCTCGCTCGATCAAGTCTATAGCTGATCGAGGCTATAGTAGAAGACACGAGCCGCCCAAGTGATCCAGCAGCGGGATTGAACCCGTAGCAATGTAGTTGGGAAGCAAGCGTAATACCACACAGCCACATCTGTAAATAAATGTGTTATGTGTAATATCACACTGACTTGTATGTATTAGTGGGAGTGGGAGGAAAAGAGGGAAAGAGATAGAGTGGGAGTGGGACAGAGAGAGAGAGAGAAAAAGACGCAGAGAGACAGCAACAATTGCTGAGAGAGGTAAAAAGGGAGAAATAGTGAGAGAGAGAGAGAGTAAACAGACAGAAAAAGAAAGGGGGAGGGGAAAATTTGTGAGGGTGAGAGAGATATATATGTATTATCTGTAGGAAATTTTACTTTTCTCAACTCAATCGGGGTTCAATCCCTCCGTGCGGCAATGGTAGGAAGGTTTCTTCTCATTTAAATGAAATTTAGCCAATATTTGCAAATGAGAAAGGAGAGAACTGTGTCGTAGTCTGCGTCGAATATTTTTGGTGCCAATATCATAAAGGCGGCGAGCTGGCAGAAACGTTAGCACGCCGGACGAAATGCTTTGCGGTATTTCGTCTGCCGCTGCGTTCTGAGTTCAAATTCCGCCGAGGTCGACTTTGCCTTTCATCCTTTCGGGGTCGGTAAATTAAGTACCAGTTACGCACTGGGGTCGATATAATCGACTTAATCCGTTTGTCTGTCCTTGTTTGTCCCCTCTGTGTTTGGCCCCTTGTGGGTAGTAAAGAAATAAAAAAAAATATCATAATGTTTTCATTAAAAAGATAAATAACAATAGTTCATATTTATTTCCTATCTGTTACTTAGCGGTTCAGCAGATGGCTTGATATACTAAGATGCTGATAACATTAAAAAGAAATATTACAGTAAAAGTCCGTATATTCATACGTAGGGAAAAGAATTAGAAACCAAAGTAGGAAACGAACACACGCATAGACAAAAGTCAAACATACACACACACTTACACTCACACACACGCACACACAGACAGACTCATATATATATATATGTGTGTGTTTGTGTGTGTGTGTGTGTTCGTGTGTGTGTATTCGTGTGTGCGCACTGCAAAGAATTCCTTTATAAGTAATATCACACTGACTTGTATAAGTTTGTGAAAGAAAGAGGGAATGAAAGGGAGAGACAGACGGACAGAAACAATGGGGAAGAGATAGGGGCAAAAGGCAGAGAGAGAGAGAATGTACATTTTTCAGGGTACGATGTGTAATTCCTTTTGGGTATATATATTTTCAGAGAGAAGCAATATGGGAGGGAGGAAAAAGGAAGGAGAGAAAGAGGGAGATAGAGAGTGAGATGAAAACAGACATAAAAACGCGAGAGAGACTGAAAGAAGTAGTGAGTGGTAGAGAGAGAGAGAGAGACAGAAACAAAGAGAGGGAGAGGGGAAAGGACACAGGGTGGGAGTGAAAGAGAGAGGGAAAATGACCGGCAGAAACAATGGGAAAGAGAGGGAAAAGAGGAAGATGGGGAAAAGGAAAAGGTGAGAGTGAGAGAGACAGCTTGGGTATATTTCAGGGTATGATGTGTATATTGATGTGGGTAGATATATTTTCAGCGTAAAATGAAACTGAATTTTTTGAACAAAGTGTAATTAAAATATTTTAATTAAGGCAGGTAAAATATCATTTTAATTTATTAAGGTAAAATAGCACAGATGCTTCACAATGACACATTTGACTGACTCAACACTGGAACCATGTCCGGCCACGTAGATACGGCCAAAGTCTAAACGATGGCAGCTGCCATTCTATTGTTTAACGACTGTCTCTTCGGCCAGTTCAGTAGCTAGAGAGAACTTCAAAGCGGTGACTTACGGAAAACACCAATACAAAAGGCTTTCGATTCTGATTCAAAACAATTCGTTTCCATTTAATATTAGCATGTGTGTGTATGTGTGTAAGTGAATGTGTGTGTGTACGTGTGATTGTTCAAAAAGTTGGGTTTGATTCTATTTAGTTTGTGATTTCATCAACACCGTACTGGTTTAATCCCTCCATACCGCATCTTTTCGAAAGTGCCTTTTTCTCTATATCAATTTTGGTATATATGAGTTTCAACGAAATAAACTTTGAATTAAAATGCTCAATCGTTCTTACATACACAGACGTATATATATACATACATGCACACATACACATACATATATATGCATATATATATATATATATACCTACTCACACATAAACATATATGTATTTGAACGTATATATATATATATATAATTTGATATATACACATATGAACACACATTCATGTGTGCGCCTGGATATACATTTTTATATATATATATATATACGTAAACAATTGCAGCGTGGAGGTGTTTATAAGCCATTTAGGAAACACACAAAAACCGTTAGATTCACTTCAGCATATAAATATAATTTATCAAAATATTTTTGTCGCTTTGAGATGGAGTCCTGTTCACTGACAAAATTCCGTGTTAAAGTGAATCTATCGATCTTTGTGTGTCTTTAAATGGCTTATATACACCTTCTACGCTGAAATTGTTTTCATTCAAACACATGAACTCAGATCAGGTCACTTGTTCTGCAAGTATATATACATATATATATATATCTTATATACATATATCTTGATATGCAAGTATATATTCATATATATATATATATATATATATATAAGTGTGTGTATATTCATATATGTATGTATGTATGTGTATATATATGTGTGTGTGTGTGAATGTAAACACGCATATATAGACAGGGAGGGAAAGAGAGAGAGAAAGAGATAGCTAGAACAATGCTTGTGAATGTTTGTATGTGTGTGTGTGTTTATATACAAATATATATGTATGTATATATATATGTGTGTGTGTGAATGTAAACAAGCATATATAGAGAGGGCGGAGGAGAGAGAGAAAGAGATAGCTAGAACAACGCTTGTGAATGTTTGTATGTGTTTGTGTTTGTGTGTGTGTATGTATCTGCGTGTTCGTGTGAATGTGATCTATATATGTAATTCTAAATTTTTTGTATATTGCCAATCTTCCAGGATACATGAAATCATGCAGGAATTCTATATCACAGTTTTCTCCTAATTTATCTAATTACATTCCATAAAAATATGATCACCAGAATACCGAGGCAGACGTCGGTAATCTGCTAATTGCATGGCGGATAAAAGTTTTCAGGAAACAAAGAAGTCAATGACAGGAAAGATGCTTCATCTTGAATCCCATGGAAGTCTTTCAGTCCTACATGGAATGGAAGGAGAGTTATTCCGTTTGACGATGCTTCCAACGAACCGACTTTTTCCGCGCGCTTTAAGTGAATACATCTCTGCCATGCATCAATACAGTGAAGTATAACTGCACATGCGTTAACGCTATGTGCTTGTTAATATTTATATTATATACATTTATATTATATACATTTATATTATATACATTTATATTATATACATTTATATTATATACATTTATATTATATACATTTATATTATATACATTTATATTATAACATTTATATTATATCATTTATATTATATACATTTATATTATAACATTTATATTATATACATTTATATTATATACATTTATATTATATACATTTATATTTATACATTTATATTATATACATTTATATTATTACATTTATATTATATACATTTATATTATATACATTTATATTATATACATTTAATTATATACATTTATATTATATACATTTATATTATATACATTTATATTATATACATTTATATATATACATTTATATTATATACATTTATTATATACATTTATATATATACATTTATATTATATACATTTATATTATATACATTATATTATATACATTTATATTATATACATTTATATTATATACATTTATATTATATACATATATTATATACATTTATATTATATACATTTATATTATATACATTTATATTTATACATTTATATTATTACATTTATATTATATACATATATTATATACATTTATATTATATACATTTATATTATATACATTTATATTATATTACATTTATATTATATACATTTATATTATATACATTTATATTATATACATTTATATTATATACATTTATATTATATACATTTATATTATTACATTTATATTATATACATTTATATTATATACATTTATATTATATACATTTAATTATATACATTTATATTATATACATTATATTATATACATTTATATTATATACATTTATATTATATACATTTATATATATACATTTATATTAATATACATTTATATTATATACATTTATATTATATACATTTATATTATATACATTTATATTATATACATTTATATTATATACATTTATATTATATACATTTATATTATATACATTATATTATATACATTTATATTATTACATTTATATTATATACTTTATATTATATACATTTATATTATATACATTTATATTATATACATTTATATTATATACATGTGTGCGTGTGAATGTACATGTATATATGTTGATGCACACACTCACACAAGCACATGAATATATATATACTAGCAGTATCGCCCGGCGTTGCTCAGGTTTGTAAGGGAAATAACTATAAAGCATTTTTAGAGAGTTATAGCCAAAAAATAGCAAAAAAATGGAAAAAAAATGATGGTAAATTTTTTTTTGAGAGTAAAAAAAGGTTGAGTTGCGTCCCCTAGACAGTCTGTGGTTTGTTTTTTTAGATTCTCGACCCCATGTCGAATTTATCGATTCTTTTCAGAACTGGGGGAACTTTTCAAAATTTTCGCTGCGTTAGTTTTGAATTATGACATTGGGCTATGTGTGTGTCAAGTTTCATCAGAATCGGTTGAAAGCCGTGGTCAGGGTGAGGGTACGAGAAAACAGACACACAGAAACACGCACAGACAAACTGCCGTTTATATAGAGAGAGATATATGCTTATATAGATAGATACATACATACATACATACATACATGCATACATATGCATGTATCTATCTGTATATATATGTAATTTATACTATATGATATGTATATATATATATATATTCATATTAGCATACATACATGTATACATACATATTTACATACATGCATGTAGGCACTCACTCTTTTACTTTCAATCATCCCACGGCGGACATGCTGGAGCACAACCTTGCAGAGTGTGTGTGTGTGTGTGTGTGTGTGTCCCTGTGCGTGTGTATGTGAATAGGCATGGCTCAGTGGTTAAAGTAGTATCAGAGCTATATAAATTCTCTGCTGGGACCGCACTGTAAACCTAACAAAATTCACATGTGGTCATCTTTGGAATACGCTAATATATTAGGGCCTACGTGACACAAAATGTACTCATATATGCATAAAAGTAGTATGAAAGAGTGAATGTGGGTGTCTCCTCACTGCAAAGCCGTGATTGTTTAGTGTTTGTGTATATATATATATATATATATATATATATATATATATATATATATATATATATATATATATATATATATATATATATATACATATATAAAAGAGAAAAAAACTTGCACACGTTGGCTTTCGTAAGGATTCAATGGCACTAGTTGTGCCAGGATCGAGCTGAAAATTGGTGGGGATACTAAAGGCGTAGAGCGGATGGGACCCGCGATGGATAAAATTTGCAAGCTATAAAGATGTGGTTGCTATGGCAAAAAGAGTGGGGTTTTTTTTCAGCATTCAGAAATAGATGCGTTGTACGGGGAACAACTCAATATTTCAATGATTACATTTACAAGTAACGACTGTACATAAATATCAATATTACTTATCTGTTGCGAAATAATATTTGCGTGTCCATGCGTGTGTGCGTGCGTTAATGAGTGCATATGTGTATGTGCGTGTGTGTGTGTTGTGTGTTTGTGTGTTTGTGCATGTGTGTGCGTGCATATGAGCGCGAGAGTTGGCTGTTAATTCAATCGAACGTAAAGAAATAAAAAAAGTAGTTAAAAAAGCAAGTTAAAAAGTTTAAAGGGAGAGATAGAGAAAGATATGTATATATATGTATCTATAGATGTTATATATCTACTGCATATATATCTATATATACAAATAAATAAATATGTATAAATATATGTGTGTGTGTATACTCACACATATGTGTATATATATGTATATATCTCTTTACTTATGTATACATATATATGTATATATTCACAAATATACAAAGTCACACATATTTATCACTTTGACTTTGCGATTCTAATACCCTGATGTAGATTTTATTATAAATTATCTTCAAAGTTCATATGTGGGTATCGTTGGAAACCTTTGGAACATATGCTAGTTTATTAAGGCCACTGTGAGCAAAAGGCTACCCATATTTACATAAAAGTAGGATCAAAATTTGAAAACGGGTATCTCTTCAATGCGAAGCCGTGATTCGTCAGTTTTATCCTATCACGTGAGCAATAGTCTAACGAACCGCCGAGCGATTGGTGAATATTCCCGCCGTTATCTATTATTGCTATCGACCGTCATCTCAAAGTAGACAGTATAAATACAGGTGAAGTTTTCTAAATCATTAGTTGTCAGTCAGCCGACGAGAGAAGATAAGCCATCCCGATCATCACCTGCCTTTTTGCTGTCAGTCAGCCGAGGAGAGAAGCTAACCCAACCCGATCATCACCTGCTTTTTTGCTGTCAGTCACTAATTCGGAGTCATCCAGATCACCGCGTGCTTTTTCGTAAGGAAATCATTCTGTATTCTAATCTGTGTAAGTGCAATTTTAAAATCTGTTTCATAGTTACTTAAATTATTAATAATAATAATCCAGTTTCCTATATTCTTCTCAGATAATTTCGTCATTAAGTATATAGCGAAATTTTACATAGCCTCAGTCAATTCTACGAGATATATTTGTAATTTAGCCCCAGATGTTTTTCGATTAGTTGATTTGGACCGGTGACAAACCTGACTTCATAAACATATGACATATACGCAGGATCATTGAATGCATTTTCTATGTATTCTGCTAGTAATATAAGATGAGATTTTGAATAATTTTAAATGTTATTTCACGTACAATAGTCCCTTCTGTTGAGATTAATTCACTGAATTGTTCTTAATTAAATACACACCTGCACACAGCTGTCTGTGGAGATATGTCGTAGTAGGGGAATTAGCAGTTTTGACTGCTATTTCTAAATTTTTGCGGTATGTGGTGAAGCACAAACTTTTATTCGAAAACATAGAGGCGCAGGACTTATTCTTTGTTAGCCTAGTACTTATTCTATCGGGCCCTTTTGCCGAGTCGCTAAGTAATGGAGATGTCAACACAACATCGCTTGCCATGCAATGTTGACGCTGAAATACACAAACACACACATGCACACACACGCGCAAGACAGAGACATTGAAAAAGAGATGTGGATAGATAGATATAGATTCTAGACAGGTAGATACAATGGTGGATATATAGAGAGAGATGTAAGCTCATATAGAGAGATGTAAGCTCATAATTTATATATATATATATATATATATATATATATATATATATATAAATATGTATATATGTTTATATATATATATCTAGGGAGAGAGAGATATGTATGCATATATATATATATATATATATATATATATATATATATGCTTATATATATATATATATATATACAGGGAGAAAGATAAATAGATATTTATATATATGTATCTATCTACTGCTTATATATTTATATATATAAATATATATATATATATACGCATATATTAAAATAGTGTACAATTAAACATAAAAGAAAACTACTAGGAATTTACTATAAGAAGCATCGAAGTTCATATGTGGGCATCGTTAGAAACCTTTTCAACGTATGCTAATTTATTAAGACCACTTTGAGCAAAAAGCTACACACATTTACATAAAAGTAGAGTCAACATTATGAATGCGGGTGTCACCCCAATGCGAAGCCGTGATTCGTTAGTTTTGTCCTATCACGTGAGCAATAGTTTAAGGAGCCGTCGAGCGAGTGGTGAATATTCCCGCCGTTATCTATTGTTACTATCATCTTGACCGTTATCCCAACGTAGACAATATAAGCACAGGTGAAGTTTTGTAATCATTAGTTGTCAGTCAGCCGAGGTGAGCGGGTTACCCATCCTGATCACCACTTGCTCTTTTGTTGTCAGTTATTAATTCGGAGTCATCCAGATCACCGCGTGCTTTTTTCGTAAGGAAATCATTCTGTATTCTACTGTTTGTGTAAGTGCAATTTTACAATATGTTCCATAGTTATTTAAATTATTATTTCTAGTAATAATCCAGTTTCCTATATTCGTCTCAGACATTTTCTTCATTGACTTTATAGCGAAAGTTTACATAGACTGAATTAATTCTTCGAGTTAAATATGTATTTTAGCCCCAGATGTTTTTCGATTACATGATTTCCACGGGTGAAAACCCAGTCTTCATAAAAGTGTGAAATATTCGCAGGATCTTTGAATGCATCTTCAAGGAATTCTTTTTATAATATATGATGATATTTTGAATAGATTTTGCTGTAATTTCGCGTAAAACATCCCCTTTCGTTTAGATTTATTCACTGAATTATTCTTAATTAATTACACACCTGCACAAACACACTAAAACTCTTTAAAACATCTAACGAAATATGTTCATAATGGGATATTTTTCTTGTCCTTATAAAACTATAATTCTAATTTACTCTACGAGTTAATGTTGTGAACGTTTGCAATATATGTCTTGCTATTTTTACGCAGAATTACAATATCAAAAAATGTCGAAAAATATATACGCAACACGATAACTCGTACTTTCTTAAAATGTAAACAAATCCATTTTTTCACTTTGCGGAGATTTGCTTGAATTCACCTTGCAACTGCGTTCAATAATTCAAGTATATATATATATGTTTCAGATTGTTTTGAATAGTTTAAATTAGTAATTTGTTTTCATGAATGCCTATGGATTTATAATTTTAAAGGGATCTTTTATACGCACATATAGGCCAAAACGTAAAACTATATTTCTAATTTACTCTACGAGTTAATGTTGTGAACGTTTGCAATATATGTCTTGCTATTTTTACGCAGAATTACAATATCAAAAAATGTAGTAAAATATATACGCAACACGATAACTCGTACTTTCTTAAAATGTAAACAAATCCATTTTATACACTTTGCGGAGACTTGCTTGAATTCAGCTTGCAACTGCGTTTAATAATTCTAGAATATATATATATGTTTCAGATTGTTTTGAATAGGTTAAATTAGTAATTTGTTTTCATGAATGCCTATGGGCTTATAATTTTAAAGGGATCTTTTATACGCACATATAGGCCAAAACGTAAAACTATGTTTCTAATTTACTCTACGAGTTAATGTTGTGAACGTTTGCAAAATATGGCTTGTTATTTTTTACGCAGAATTACAATATCAAAAGATGTAGTAAAATATATACGCAACACGATAACTTGTACTTTCTTAAAATGTAAACAAATCCATTTTATACACTTTGCGGAGATTTGCTTGAATTCAGCTTGCAACTGCGTTCAATAATTCTAGTATATATATATATATATATGTTTCAGATTGTTTTGAATAATTTAAATTAGTAATTTGTTTTCATGAATGCTTATGGGTTTATAATTTTAAAGGGATCTTTTATACGTAAATATAGGCCAAAACGTAAAACTATATTTCTAATTACTCTACGAGTTAATGTTGTGAACGTTTGCAAAATATGGCTTGTTATTTTTTACGCAGAATTACAATATCAAAAAATGTAGTAAAATATATACGCAACACAATAACTCGTACTTTCTTAAAATGTAAACAAATCCATTTTATACACTTTGCGGAGATTTGAATGCGGGTGTCACCCCAATGCGAAGCCGTGATTCGTAAGTTTTGTCCTATCACGTGAGCAATAGTTTAAAGAGCCGTCGAGCGATTGGTGAATATTCCCGCCGTTATCTATTGTTACTATCATCTTGACCGTTATCCCAACGTAGACAATATAAGCACAGGTGAAGTTTTGTAAATCATTAGTTGTCAGTCAGCCGAGGTGAGCGGGTTACCCATCCTGATCATCACTTGCTCTTTTGTTGTCAGTCACTAATTCGGAGTCATCCTGATCACCGCGTGCTTTTTCCGTAAGAAATCATTCTGTATTCTACTGTTTGTGTAAGTGCAATTTTACAATATGTTCCATAGTTATTTCAATTATTAATTCTAGTAATAATCCAGTTTCCTATATCGTCTCAGACATTTTCTTCATTAAATTTATAGCGAAAGTTTACATAGACTGAATTAATTCTTCGAGTTAAATATGAATTTTAGCCCCAGATGTTTTTCGATTACATGATTTCCACGGGTGAAAACCCAGTCTTCATAAAAGTGTGAAATATTCGCAGGATCTTTGAATGCATCTTCAAGGAATTCCTTTAATAATATATGATGAGATTTTGAATAGATTTTGCTGTAATTTCGCGTAAAACATCCCCTTTCGTTTAGATTTATTCACTGAATTATTCTTAATTAATTACACACCTGCACAAACACACTAAAGCTCTTTAAAACATCTAAAGAAATATGTTCATAAAGGGATATTTTTGTTGTACTTATAAAACTATATTTCTAATTTACTCTGCGAGTTAATGTTGTGAACGTTTGCAATATATGGCTTGTTATTTTTTACGCAGAATTACAATATCAAAAAATGTAGTAAAATATATACGCAACACAATAAGTCGTACTTTCTTAAAATGTAAACAAATCCATTTTTTCACTTTGCGGAAATTGCTTGAATTCAGCTTGCAACTGCGTTCAATAATTCTAGTATATATATATGTTTCAGATTGTTTTGAATAGTTTAAATTAGTAATTTGTTTTCATGAATGCCTATGGATTTATAATTTTAAGGGATCTTTTATACGCACATATAGGCCAAAACGTACAACTATATTTCTAATTTACTCTACGAGTTAATGTTGTGACCGTTTGCAAAATATGTCTTGCTATTTTTACGCAGAATTACAATATCAAAAAATGTAGTAAAATATATACGCAACACGATAACTCGTACTTTCTTAAAATGTAAACAAATCCATTTTATACACTTTGCGGAGACTTGCTTGAATTCAGCTTGCAACTGCGTTTAATAATTCTAGAATATATATATATGTTTCAGATTGTTTTGAATAGGTTAAATTAGTAATTTGTTTTCATGAATGCCTATGGGCTTATAATTTTAAAGGATCTTTTATACGCACATATGGGCCAAAACGTAAAACTATGTTTCTAATTTACTCTACGAGTTAATGTTGTGAACGTTTGCAAAATATGGCTTGTTATTTTTTACGCAGAATTACAATATCAAAAGATGTAGTAAAATATATACGCAACACGATAACTTGTACTTTCTTAAAATGTAAACAAATCCATTTTATACACTTTGCGGAGATTTGCTTGAATTCAGCTTGCAACTGCGTTCAATAATTCTAGTATATATATATATATATGTTTCAGATTGTTTTGAATAATTTAAATTAGTAATTTGTTTTCATGAATGCTTATGGGTTTATAATTTTAAAGGGATCTTTTATACGTAAATATAGGCCAAAACGTAAAACTATATTTCTAATTTACTCTACGAGTTAATGTTGTGAACGTTTGCAAAATATGGCTTGTTATTTTTTACGCAGAATTACAATATCAAAAAATGTAGTAAAATATATACGCAACACAATAACTCGTACTTTCTTAAAATGTAAACAAATCCATTTTATACACTTTGCGGAGATTTGAATGCGGGTGTCACCCCAATGCGAAGCCGTGATTCGTAAGTTTTGTCCTATCACGTGAGCAATAGTTTAAGGAGCCGTCGAGCGATTGGTGAATATTCCCGCCGTTATCTATTGTTACTATCATCTTGACCGTTATCCCAACGTAGACAATATAAGCACAGGTGAAGTTTTGTAAATCATTAGTTGTCAGTCAGCCGAGGTGAGCGGGTTACCCATCCTGATCATCACTTGCTCTTTTGTTGTCAGTCACTAATTCGGAGTCATCCTGATCACCGCGTGCTTTTTCCGTAAGGAAATCATTCTGTATTCTACTGTTTGTGTAAGTGCAATTTTACAATCTGTTCCATAGTTATTTCAATTATTAATTCTAGTAATAATCCAGTTTCCTATATTCGTCTCAGACATTTTCTTCATTAAATTTATAGCGAAAGTTTACATAGACTGAATTAATTCTTCGAGTTAAATATGAATTTTAGCCCCAGATGTTTTTCGATTACATGATTTCCACGGGTGAAAACCCAGTCTTCATAAAAGTGTGAAATATTCGCAGGATCTTTGAATGCATCTTCAAGGAATTCCTTTAATAATATATGATGAGATTTTGAATAGATTTTGCTGTAATTTCGCGTAAAACATCCCCTTTCGTTTAGATTTATTCACTGAATTATTCTTAATTAATTACACACCTGCACAAACACACTAAAGCTCTTTAAAACATCTAAAGAAATATGTTCATAAAGGGATATTTTTGTTGTACTTATAAAACTATATTTCTAATTTACTCTGCGAGTTAATGTTGTGAACGTTTGCAATATATGGCTTGTTATTTTTTACGCAGAATTACAATATCAAAAAATGTAGTAAAATATATACGCAACACAATAAGTCGTACTTTCTTAAAATGTAAACAAATCCATTTTTTCACTTTGCGGAAATTTGCTTGAATTCAGCTTGCAACTGCGTTCAATAATTCTAGTATATATATATGTTTCAGATTGTTTTGAATAGTTTAAATTAGTAATTTGTTTTCATGAATGCCTATGGATTTATAATTTTAAAGGGATCTTTTATACGCACATATAGGCCAAAACGTACAACTATATTTCTAATTTACTCTACGAGTTAATGTTGTGGCCGTTTGCAAAATATGTCTTGTTATTTTTACGCAGAATTACAATATCAAAAAATGTAGTAAAATATATACGCAACACAATAACTCGTACTTTCTTAAAATGTAAACAAATCCATTTTTTTCACTTTGCGGAGATTTGTTTGAATTCAGCTTGCAACTGCGTTCAATAATTCTAGTATATATATATATATGTGTGTTTCAGATTGTTTTGAATAGTTTAAATTAGTAATTTGTTTTCATGAATGCTTATGGGTTTATAATTTTAAAGGGATCTTTTATACGCACATATAGGCCAAAACGTAAAACTATATTTCTAATTTACTCTACGAGTTAATGTTGTGAACGTTTGCAATACATGTCTTGTTATTTTTTACACAGAATTACAATATCAAAAAATGTAGTAAAATATATACGCAACACAATAACTCGTACTTTCTTAAAATGTAAACAAATCCATTTTATACACTTTGCGGAGATTTGCTTGAATTCAGCTTGCAACTACGTTCAATAATTCTAGTATATATATATGTTTCAGATTGTTTTGAATAGTTTAAATTAGTAATTTGTTTTCATGAATGCCTATGGGTTTATAATTTTAAAGGGATCTTTTATACGCACATATAGGCCAAAACGTAAAACTATATTTCTAATATACTCTACGAGTTAATGTTGTGAACGTTTGCAATATATTTGTTGTTATTTTTAGGCAGAATTACAATATCAAAAAATGTAGTGAAATATATACGCAACACGATAACTCGTACTTTCTTAAAATGTAAACAAATCCATTTTATACACTTTGCGGAGATTTGCTTGAATTCAGCTTGCAACTGCGTTCAATTATTCTAGTATATATATATATGTTTCAGATTGTTTTGAATAGTTTAAATTAGTAATTTATTTTCATGAATGCCTATGGGCTTATAATTTTAAAGGGATCTTTTATACGCACATATAGGCTAAATCGTAATAATGATTTAAGACCTTTCTGCTTCGATGTTGCATGTAACTTGTTGAATATGTGTCGATGGTTATCGCAAATTATGACCTCCCATATTCTTAATAGTGTAAGACAAAGCTGTTGTCTTCTGTGTAAATACCATGCAAATAGGTTAGTCTCAAATGTTCGGTGTCTTCTCTAAGATGTGTATATATGTATGTAATTATGTAAAGCTGTAAATAGTGAGAGAAATGTAGTAAGATCAAATTTATTCAAACAGGAATTTATTATATAGTGACAATACTGTTGCAGATTTCAAGATCCATACATTATTTACGATTTATTATTATTATTATTTTGTTTCTCTGCGCGTGTATTTATGAGTATGAGAGCGAAAGATTTTAACGTTGTATATGTAACGTTCATTCAAAATTCTGTGTGTAATTTATATGAAAATAATATTAATGCAAATCTGTTTTTACGTATCAAAGTGTCTATATACATATAGTTATATTTATAAGTTTGAACGTATGCATGATCTGATATATTTCTGTGCAACGGTTTATATCAAACAAATACAACTCAGCTTAGCCATGTATGTTTTTAAAGTTACAAATTTCGGTGGAAAGTTATTTAATACATTTGAAATGGAATTTAGAATAAAAGTTTTTTTTGGAATACACCAATATGTTGATAACATGCAAAATATATGTTGAAATATATAGAATATGTATATATATATATATAGAAAAAGGAAGCAAAGTTTGAGTATATTTGAATGTGTTTATATATCTGACACCCCACCTCCCCTCCCTTCATCTCTCACTTAATTTCTCTCATACCTCCTGCCCACCTCTACACTCCCCTCTTGCCCTGACTCACGTTTCCAATCTTACCTCCTGCTCACTCTGTTACTCCATCGATACCCATTTTGTCCACAAACCCACACCCCACCCTTGGATTTTCTGATCCAAAATCTCTACAGCCACACACCGAAGCAAAACGCAGAAGACTTTCTCACCTTCCCGAGCGTTAAAATATACCACAACTATTACAGGTGTTTGTTGTTTCCACACCTGCCTTTTCCTTCTCTTTAATTTTCAATATATATATATATATATATATATATATATACCTATATAAAAGAGGAAAAAACTTGCACACTTTGGTTTTGGTAAGGATTCAATGGGACTAGACGTACCAGGGTCGAGCTGAAAATTGGCGGGGATACTAAAGGTGTAGTGAGGATGCGACCCGCGGTGGTTAAAATTCGAAAGATATAAGGATGTGGTTGCTATGGCAAAAAGAGTGATTTTTTTTTCTATATTTCAGCTTTCAGAAATAGATACGTTGTAAGGGGAACAACTCAGTAGTTTCAATGATTACATTTACAAGTAACGACTGTACATAAATATCAAGATTACTTGTCTGTTGCGAAATTACATTTTCGCGAGTGAGTGTGTACATGTGCGTGTGTGTGAGTGCGTGCATACGAGCGCTAGAGTTTGCTGTTAATTCAATCGAACATAAAGAAATCAAACTAGTAGTAAAAAAAGCAATTAATAATTTTAAGAATAATTTCACCAAACCTGATAGTATAAAAGGTAGCATAGCATGATAAAAGATAATCTATATAAAGCTGACGTTGTCAGTGTGTGTGGGCAGGTTTGCTAGCCTTCAACTAACACTATCTCCCCTTAGACCCTGCGGCGAAAGTTGAACAAAATTGAGAGTATGATAGTAGAAGGCTCGCTCTTCATTCCGTACGAGATAAAATTCAAATCGGACAATATTAAGACCAAACATTATTTACATCAAAAAGGTGCTTTTCTTCTATGAAAATGCCTATTTTGTACGATTTTTGACTGCTGTATCGCCATTTTTCGGTGTATGTCAACCAGAAATATGTTCACTTAAAGAGAATAACAAGCTACATAATGCAAAATGTTTACTTTTCAAAAATTCCAATTCTAAAGGGTCGGAAAGAAAACAAGCCAGAGCAACGCCGGGCTATACTGCTAGTATATATATATAAATGTATGAATGTATAAGCCTTGAAAAGTAAAAGAGCTAAACTACATCAAACGTGTCTATATTATCTACCTCGACCAGTACAGCCCACCTTGAACACTGCGATAGTGATCTGAACAAGGGGAGATAATAAAAATAGAAGCATTCGTTTATTATCTCCCCTTGTTCAGGCCCTTCGACGTAACGGAGCATTTTTTGGTAGAAGCTATCACAGTGTTCATGTGTTATTTCATCGAACTTTTCAGTTATCAGTTGGTGGGCTCTACGAGTTGGGTAAGATATACATGTATTCTCTTACGACTGATGTAGTTTAACTCCTGTTTTTCAAAGGCTTGAGCACCAATTGAAAAATTCAAATTATATTTTAAAGAATCCAAATTAAATCGAAAACATCTATATTAATCAAATTATTATTCAGTTTTTCACACTTATTATTCTAAATTTATATATATGTATATATATATATATATGCAAATCCATATAAATACATATATGTGTATATATATATGTATGCAAATGCATATAAATACATATATATATATATTTATTCAAATATATATATATAAATCAATATGCATATATATATATATGACTCAGGGGAGACAATCGAATTGTTCCTATGTACAAAATTTTTTTTAGTAAATTATACAGTGATCTTTAAAAAATTATAATTATTCAGAATAAATATGTTGCAATTATTCTAAATGTATTCATTCCTCTTAACCGAAATTCTTTCCAAGTTTTGCTGACCAATTTCTACTTCTATTTTCATAACATATTTGAATTTAAATATCAATTTTCAGATCCGAGTTTGAAGTTATTTCTCTAAAAGTAGCATAAAGAATGGAGACTCTAGGAGCAACAGGATATCAGTCGTACTATCAATTCAGTCCATCGGACTATTACGACCAGCCGGTATTTGAGGAAGCGGTAAGTTTTTATTATTGCACTTACACACACACACACATACACATACACATACACACATGATCCATAGCTATTACTATGATAATAATTGTTCTGCAATGGGGTGTTTATTTTATCTGCAGATAATGATCACAATTTGAGTCATTAATTCGTATCCCTTACTTCCAATTTTCCAGTTCAAATATTATTCCTTAAAATCACCGTAGAAATACATATTTATAAACAAAAAACTTATTATTATCTATATTTCATAAATTATAAAAAAACATATGTATTTTATAACATTACAGGTTTATGAAGATTGTGTAGAATATCCTGTTTTCGATGGTGAGTACAATTTTAGTACTATTATCTAACGTATAATGATATCATTTTCGGATCACTAATCCAAATGATATGGATGGTAATCAATGATATACGTCTCTTGTATTTCAGGATCGTGTGTTAGGATTTGAGATTATTACCACCATTACTATTAAACTATTAATGTTTGGTTTCTGATCTTCTTAATTTTACTTTTTATTTTTCGTTATTTTTATATACTAATTTTCTCTTTTTACATTCTATTCTGATTAATATGTTATATCATACATTAATTATTACTTTTACTTCATTATTATCTTCATTGATGTTGTTGTTATACGAAACGATATGATTAAGCATATAATTTACTGTATTATGTTTGCTGGTGTTTCTAACATTATGTTCATCTCTATTTCTACATAGGTACGAATATCGATTATAGTCCAGGTGCTCAAGGAATTGATCTGTATAATGGAACGTTAAATTCATGCAACGATTACGAAAATGGCTATGAAGATTATTTAAGAATACTGAACAATAATCAATTGATGGATACATATGAACATTATGAGAATGAACAAATATGTGCATATGCTGACAATCCACTAGAGATTAATCATTCGCAGGAAGAAATCTTTGGCGAATTCAACGTTCCAAATTCAGTCGAAAGCCAGAGGACAACATGTGATATAAACTATATTATTTCTACATATGGACAAAGTTTTGCCTTCTTTTGTAAAATCTGTTTAGAGAGAAGTGAGATATCGAAAGAGAGTTCCGATAACCCTCATCAGTGCGCTGGTTCGATAGCTCATTATTGGGAATCCACAAAAGTGTTACAGTGTATTACCCAGTCAGTTATGATTACGATTAGGAAACCATTTACTGTAAGAAAAGAGGCGTCCTATTCAATTTGTACTGCAGGTTCTTTCTGCACCAAAAATTGTGTACTTATGCTCACAGTGAAGTTGAAAGAGACGTATGGCGCCTTGAAAGGGATGAGGGAATTGGGCAGGAAAGACTGGTGGAAGTTTGTAAGGCTTTCCAATGCAGGGATCCATCAGATGACAACGAGCAGCTAGATATGTCTGATATAGAAACGGAGGACCTCAGTGATGATGCTGACAGACAGAGAAGACACGTTTCAAAAATTCATAACGATGATTCCTTTGGCTTCAGCAATGCACAAAACTCGAGATTAACAATAAATAATTTGAAACTGCATGATAAAAAATTAGATACCAGTAATACATTGGCGTTTAAATCTGAGGATGTTCTTACCAATGCAGCAACGATTCACCCAATTGGGCGTGTGGTTTATTATACATTAAAACCATCTTGTAGAAATGGAGAAAATCATCGACATCCACGCTTTATACCTCGGGAAAACCTCCCCCGAAGACCTCCTTATTCCCGGGAAGATGTAACTAAGGTATTTGAGAAGAATGGGCATAATAATAAAATATCCCGCAGATCGTTAGCTGAGAAAACTACGTCAGATTACAATGGGAATCATGGAGTGTGCATCGGAAAGAATGAAATCCCAGGAAGAGTAACTTTACTCCGAAGACCATCCGATGTCACTGAAAAGAATGAAAATCCTGTTGATATTTTAATTTCGAATGACACATTTGCTACATCTGAACATCAGACACCCGTTTCTGCAGAAAACGGTGGGGTTGACCCGAATTCGTTTGATTGGCCACAAAGTTCCAATTCATATTGTAACTCATTCTCAGTACCCGAAAGTAATAAATATCTTCTTGACTATATGACTATAAAAGACAGCGTGGAAACTAGAGCAAGTGATAATGAGTGTACACGTCTTCGTAAGTCATGGCTTTGTGCAACTTATTTGCTAGACTCTTCCAATGATAAACAAGATAAGGAGATCAATGGTTCGTGTATTGGTGAGAATAAAGAAGTATGTGATAGACCTACACAGAAAGAAGAGACGCCTGATGAGGAAAGTGATATTGATGAATGGAAAATGCTGAGTCGTGAGACGTTTCATGAGGCGTTTCTCGGACTTAATCCAGCATATTATACAAAAGAATTGGCTGATGGTAAGTGGTAAATTAAATTGCATCATATTGAAAGAGGTGTTTGGAGGTCTGATATTTCTTTGAGTGATACATTCCTTACAATCTTGTTTTCAATTCAATCCCAATCCTCCTTTATAAATGTTAGCATTATAGTAACATCGAAGTAAATAAAATATAAAAGGAAAAAAAAGACAGACACAATTAGTTTCATAATCCTAATTTCTTAGATTAGCTACATATATCCTTTAGTCTGAGACGCCTATTTGTGTGTCAAAATTTCCAATTTTCTCAGCATGACTTTCTGAGATAATCTTCCCAATAATTATGGGTTTAAGAATTAAATCTGCCATAGGTTTACGTGAAAATTTAAAGATAAAGCTAATATTTTCCATTTTGTTTGATATTTAAAATTGTTTAAGATATAACATTGAATCATAATCTTACACTGTTCTCTGCCTTTCTCTACTTACATATCTATCTATCTATCGTTTTAAAAGTCAGTCTCTCTCACCCCCTCTCTCTCTACCTCTCTTTCCATACACACACAAATGCAAATCATGCACGTATTTGAATTGAAAGATTGAAATAAAATTATTCCCACTTTTTTCTCTGTGTATTGTGTACTAATCCCTACATTGTTTCTTGAATTTTCAGATTAGCTGACGGATCCTCAATCAAACACGACACCTCAGACGATATGATACCAGAAACACAATTCTCCTGAAAAACCCTGCCTTTCACCATTATTTCACCTATTTCCACCTTCAGTGTTTTTCTATATACATAAAAACATTTTCTTTCACATATTTCTTCCATATATTTTATATTTTCTAATTTTCTTACAAATCTTCTAAAAAAGATTTTCTGTGATATATTTTGTATTTTTAAATAAATTTCTGGAAATCCTTTCAAGGAATATACTGTCTTGTCGTTTATCTTTTATCTTTCATATTTCTTCACTTTTTTATTAATTACGTATTTATAACCATATTAGATTCTCGATGGAAATTGCTGTATGTATAAATGTATTCATTCATAAACATATCAGTATTATAAGTCTCTGTGTGTTTCTGTGAATGAATAGGTCAAGGAGAAACACCACTATAATTTTCGAGTCCATTAATTTGGTCCATGTATGTTTAGGCAGGTGATAATAAAATAGTAAGTGCCTTCCAGGATCTCAATATCATCACTCAGCTTGGTGTTAGTCCGTTTATCCACCTGCAATATATATGGGAAGTTTTGTACTAAGTTTTGTACAGACAAAAATTTTGTACTAAGTTTTGTACAGACAAAAATACACTGTAGTTATTGTGGAGAAAATGTATTCTGTGTTGATAAATATACATACATGCACAAATGTGTATATGTGTTTGTAATGAGACTCATAGAAAACGAAGATCTTCATTATTAAATTAAACAGTTGAGTCAGGATATAACAATGAACATCCCTTGCCAAGGTGCCCTCCTTTAATTATAATGCCAGCAGTAAGTAGTGCCATCCTAGATTTTACATAAAGAAATTCTGGTTGTTGAAAAGCCTTTTAAACTTCGCGAATATTACACTGAAAAACGCAGAAGCGGTCTCGGTCACTCTCTCTCTCTCGCTCTCTCTCTCTCTCTCTTTCTCACTCTCAATTCCGCTCTCACTTTCCTTCTCTCTCTTCCTCTTTCTGTGTTTCTATCTTCCTTTCTCTTTCTTTCTATTTCAATTTCTTTCTCTCTCTTTCATCCTCTTTCTTTCTATCTTACTCTTTCTCTCACTATCGTTCTCTCTCTTTCTATCTATCTCTTTCTCTCTCTTTCTCTAGTTCTCTCTCTATCTCTCAATCTCTCTGTCTCTGTCTCACTCTCATTCTCTTTCACTCTCACTTTCTCTACCTCTCACTCTCCCTCTTTCTTTCTCGCCCGCTCATTCACTCTGTTTCTCTTTCCCTTTCACTCTTTCTATCTTTCTCTCTCTTCCTCTCTCCTTCTCTTATTTGTTCTCAACATCTCCCTTTCTCTATTTCTTTCTCTCTTCCTCAATCTCTCTTTCTCTCTCTCACTTTCCCTCTTTTTCTCTCTTCCCCTTTCACTCTCTTTCTCTTTCTCTCTCTTCCTTTCCCTCTCTTTCTCTTTCTCTCTCTCCCTTTCCCTCTCCTTCTCTCTCTCTCCCTTTCCCTCTCTTTCTCTATCTTTTATGCTTTCTCTTTCACTCTCTTTATCCCTCTTTCCAGTTGTTCCTCTCACACTTTCTCTCCATCTTTCTATTTCTTTATCTCTTTCCCGCTCTTTCGTTCTCTTTCTCTCTCTATTTCTCTCACACTCCTTTTTTCTCACTTTCTCCCTTTCTCTTCATCTTTCTTTCTATTTCTTTCTCTCTTCCTCGCTCTTTCGTTCTCTTTCTCTCACTTTCCCTCTCTTTCTTTCTCTCTCTCTTCTTTTCACTCTTTCCCTCTCTTTTCCTTTCTCTCCTTCTCTGTCTCTTTCTCTTCTGTTTTCTCTCTTCTCGATCTTTCTATATCTGTCTCTCTTTACTCTCTCTCTTTCTCTCTTTCCCTTTCTTTCTCTCAATGTCTCTTTCTCTCTCACTCTCTTTATCCCTCTTTCCAGTTGTTCCTCTCACATTTTCTCTCCATCTTTCTATTTCTTTCTCTCTTTCTCTCTCTCTTTCTCTCACTTTTACTTTCTCTCTCACACTCCTTTTTTTCTCTTTCTCCCTTTCTCTTTCCCTCTCCCTCTGTCTTTCTCTCTCTTTCTTTCGCTCTCACTTTCTCTCTCTCTCTTCCTCTCACTCTTTCCCTCTCTTTTTCTTTCTCTCCTTCTCTCTCTCTTCCTCTCCTGTTTTCTCTCTCCTCTATCTTTCTATATCTGTCTCTCTTTACTCTCCCTCTTTCTCTCACAGTCTTCCTCTATCCCTTTCTGCCTTCATTTGTACCCCTCCACACACACACACTGAAATGCATCGAAATCAGTGTGATATAAAGTATTAAAGGAAACACAATCAGTTGTGGCTACGGAGAGACACTCCAAGGCGATGCTGCAGCAAGGGCGCCCTCCATTGTCTGAAAGTAAAAGAACAAGAACATAATATTGTGTGTGTATCTATGTTTATATATATGTGTGTGTGTGTGTGTGTGTGTGTGAATATATATATATACACAGAGACAGACACACAAATACATCGGCAATCCATATAAGTCACCTTCATTCCCATCTGGTATCGAGTCGCTTAGATGGGATTCAAGGTGAGTTATCTCACCTGTCCCTTACTAGATCCTGTTAAACCAGATTCAAAACAGTAAATAATTCTGACTCTATCACACACGTTAGGAATCTCTGGATACTGAAAACCAGGACACTTATAGACTTAGCGAATCTTAAACTGAAAACCGTACAATCTCTCCCCACGCCTCTCTCTCTCTGTCTTTCTTTTTCACGCACTCGCTTTCTCTATCTCTCACTTTTTCTCATTTATCCACTTTCTATTTCACTCCCTATCTCTCTTTCTCCCAATCTCTTTCACTCCTTTTCTCTCTCTCTCGTTTTCTTTCTCTCTCTTTTTCTCACTCTCTCTTTCTCTTTCTCCTTTCTCTGTCTCTTTCTTTCCCTCTTTCTGTTTATCTCTCTCATTTTATCGCTCCCTCTTCTCTCTCTCTCCTTCTATATCTCTTTTGTTCTCTCACTCACTTTCTCTTTCTCTTTCTTTCTTACTTTCTTTTTTTCTTTCTTTTTCTTTATCCTTCTCTTTCTCTCTTTCTATCTCTCTTCCTCTCTCTCACTCCTTCTCTCTTACATTCTCTCTCTCTCTTTCTCTCTCACTCTCTTTCTCTCTCGTTCTCTTTTTCTTTATTTCCCTTTCTCTCTTTCTATCTCTCTTCCTCTCTCTCACTCCTTCTCTCTTACTTTCTCTCTCTCCTTCTCTCTCACTCTCTTTCTCTCTCTTTCTTTCTCTCTTTCTTTTTCTTTCTTACTTTCTCTCTCATTTTCACTTTCTCACTCTTTCACTCTCTCTTACTTTCTCTCTCTTTCTCTCTCACTCTCTTTCTTTCTCACTCTCTTTCTCTTTTTCTTTCTTTCTTTCTATCTTTCTCTCTCTTTCTCTCTTTCTGTGTGTGTGTGTGTTTGTGTGTGTGCGCGTGTGTGTATTAATATATGCACACATACACTAAGCGGCGAGCTGGCAGAAACGTTAGAACACCGGGCTAAATGCTTAGCGGTATTTCATCTGCCGTTACGGTCTGAGTTCAAATGCCGCCAGTTCGACTTTGCCTTTCATCCTTTCGAGGTCGATAAATAAAGTGCCAGTTTCGCACTGGGGTCGATGTATTCGACTTTATACCTTTGTCTATCCTTGTTTGTCCCCTCTATGTTTAGCCCCCTGTGAGTAATAAAAAATATATATATACACATACACACACATAGGCAAAGACACATGCACACCCGCACACACACACACATACACATAGTACATAATTATTACCAGACCCATAAACTTAACGCATATGCAGCGTATATTTCTCTGTAAGTCCCATCACATTCTTTGTAGAGATATAGACATTTAAAGCACCTGGTTTAAAACCACATTGGAGCCATCGGCAATCCATATAACTCACGTTCAATCCCATGAAAGCGACTCAAGACCAAATGGGTTTCAACGTGAGTTATCCCGCCTGTCAGTTATAATATCCTATTAACAGCAGTGACGAAGCATAACTTTCACATTAAGAATCACGCGTTAAGAATTACTGGATGTTGAAAGCCAGGACACTTTTAGACTTAGCGAATCTTACACTGAAAAACGCGCAATCTCTCCCTCACTCTCTCTCTCTCTCTCTCTCTCTATATATATATATATATATATATATATATATATATATCCCACTCTCACTCTCCCTGTCATACTTTCTCTGTTTCCCTTTCTCTCTATCTTTCTGACTCTCTCTATCTCTCTCTTTTTCTCTATCCCTCTGTTCCTCTTTCTCCCTTTTTCTTTTTCTTCCCGTATCTCTCTCTCCCCATCTTTCTGTCTATTTTTGTCCCTTTCTCTCTCTCTCTCCTATGTCTCTTTCAATTTCTCACTTTCTCTCTCCCTTTGTCCTTCTTTCTCCCTTTTTCTTCCTCTTCCCGTATCTCTCTCCCTCTCTTTCTCTCTCTCTCTTCCTTTGTCTCTTTCTCTCTCTCTTTCTATTTCTCTTCCGCTTTCTCACTTTCTCTCTCTTTTACCCTCACGCATTCTCGCTCTGTCTTTCTGTCTTACTCCCTCTTCGTTTCTCTCAATGTCTCTCTTTCTCTATTTTTCTTTCTCACTCTCCCTTTCTCTGTTTCTCTCTCTCTTTCTCTTTGTCTGTATTTTTCTTTCCTTCTCTCTCTCTCTCACTCTCCATGTCACACTTTCTCTGTTTCTCTTAATCACTTTCTATCTATCTTTCTCTCTCTCTCTCTCTTTCTATTTCTCTTTCATTTTCTCACTTTCTCTGTTTCGCTCTCACTTTTTCCCTCTGTCCTTCTGTATTACTCCCTCTCTTTTTCTCTCAATGTCTCTCTTTCTCTATTTCTCTTTCTGTCTCTCCCTTTCGCACTCTCTCTCTCTTTCTCTTTCTCTGTATGTCTATCTTTCCTTCTCACTCTCCCTGTCTTTTGTTTTTCTTTCTTTTTCTCTCTCATTTTCCCTTTCTCACCCTTTCTCTCTCTCTTTCCCTCTATCTCTCTGTCTCTCTCTATCTCTCTTTTTCCCTTTCTCTTCCTCTTCCCTATCTCTCTCTCCCTCTTTTTCTTTCACTTCCTCCCTTTCTCTTTCTCTTCATTTCTCTCTCTTTTTCGCTCTTTCTATTTCTCTTTCGCTTTCTCACTTTCTCTCTCTTTTTCTCTCTCACTTTCTGGCTCTGTCTTTCTGTCTTGCTCCCTGTCTTTTTCTCTCAATGTCTCTCTTTCTCTACTTCTCTTTATCTCTCTCCCTTTCTGTGTTTCTCTCTATGTCTCTCTTTCCTCTCTGTGTTTCTCTCTCTCTCCCTGTCACACTTTCTCTGTTTCTCTTAGTTCCTCTCTATCTCTCTCTTTTTCTCTCTCCCTTTGTCCCTCTTTGTCCCTTTTTCTTCCTCTTCCGGTATCTCTCTCCCTCTCTTTCTTTCACTTCCTTTCTTTCTCTCCCTCTACCTTTCTCTCTTTCTCTCTCTTTTGTCTCATTCTCTCTCTCTTTCTATTTCTCTTTCGCTTTCTCACTTTCTCTTTTTCGCTCTCTCTTTCTCGCGTTGTCTCTCTTTCTCTATTTCTCTTTCTGTCTCTCCCTTTCGCACTCTCTCTCCCTTTCTGTGTTTCTCTCTCTATTTCTCTTTCTCCGTATGTCTCTCTTTCCTTCTCTGTGTTTCTCTCTCTGACGTGTAAAATATATATAACCATGTATATTTCTCTGTGAGTGTATGTGTATGTGTGTGCGTGTGTGTGAATGCGTTTTTCTGTGCTCTCGCGGGCATATATTTGTGTGTTTGCGAGGTGTGTGTGTGTGTGTGTGTGCGCGCTTGTGTCTTCTGCCCTATCAAGTCATGAATACCGGTGCTGGTTGGTTTACATCACTGACAGCTAGCGGTTTGTCAAAATGATAGCAATAGATTAATTACTAGTTTTCATTTATAAATAAGTCCCGGAGTCGAGGGTGGGTGCTGTAGCATGGCCGCCGTTGAACGACTGAAGGTAAAAGAACGAGAACATATTATTTATTATCCATGTATGTATGTTTATGTATGTGTGTCAGTGTGTGCATTGATATATAAACACATGCACACGCACACATGAAAACACAAACACACACTCACACACACACACACACAAACACACACACAAACACACACACACACACACATACACACACACGCACACACACACACACACACAAACACACACACGCACAAACACACACACACACAGACACACACACACATACACACACACACACTCAAACACACACACACACAGACACACACACACACACATACACACGCACACACAGACACACACACACACACAAACACACACACACACACACACACACGCACTCAAACACACACACACACACATACACACACACACACACTCAAACACACACACACACACACACATACACACACACACACACATACACACACACACACTCAAACACTGATGCCAAACAGTTTTTACCAGACACATAAACGTAACGCTTATGGAACGTGTATTTCTCTGTAATCCTCATCACAATTTTTCTTGAGATGTAATCATTCAAAGCACCCGGTTTAACACAAGTCATTTGCAAACCAGGTAACTCTACTTCAATCCCATCAAAGAGACCCTATACCAGACGGGATTCAACGTGAGTTGTCCCGCCTGTCCTGTGCAATACCCTTTTTAAGACCAGTAACAAAATATTAAATGTTTCTCACTCTATCACACACGTTTCTCTATTTCTCTCTCTCGAACTCTCTTTCCCTCTGTTTCTTTATGTTTCCGTCCCTCTCTTTGTCTCTCTAACTTTCTCTCTTTCTCTCTTTCACAATCGCTCTCACTTTCTGTCTTTCTCTTTCTTTTTCTCTCGCTTTCTCCCTCAATCTCTCTCTCTCTTTCTTTATCTCTCTATATCTCCTTCCCTCTTTCTCCCTCTCTCTCTTTCTCCCTCTCGCTTTCTCTCTGTCTTTATCCCTCTGTCTTTCTCACTCTTTCTTTCTCTCTCTCTTTCTGGCTGTCTTCATTTGTCGCTCTCTATTTCTCTCTGTCTCTTACTCTCTCGCGTTCTTCTTTCACTCTCTCTCTTTCTCACTTTCTCTCACACTTATTCTTTTCTCTCTCTCGCTTTCTCTCTCTCTCTCTCATTTCTCCTTTTTCACTCTTTCTCTCTCTCTTTCTCTTTCCCTCTCTCTTTCTCTAAGTCTTTCTCTCTCTTTCTCTCTCTCTTTCTCTTTCCCTCTCTATTTTTTCAGTCTTTCTCTCTCTTTCTCTCTCCTACGTTCTCTCTCTCCTTCCCTCCTACTTTTTTCTCTCCTTCTCTCCTTCTGTCTCTGTTTTTCTTCCTCTCTTTCTCTCTCCCATTTCCTCTCTCTCCTTCTCTCCTTCTGTCACTGTTTTTATTTCTTTCCCTCTCTATTTCTACCAGTCTTTCTCTATCTTTCTCTCTCTCCTCCTCTCCTTCCTTCTATCGCCTTCTGTCTCTGTTTTTCTTTCTTTCTCTCTCTGTCTCTCTCTCCTTCTCTTTCCCTCTCTTAATTTCAGTCTTTCTCTCTCTTTCTATCTCCCATTTTCTCTCTCTCCTTCTCTCCTTCCTTTTGTCTCTGTTTTCTTTCTTTTTCTCTCTCTCTCTCTTTCTCCCTCATTTTCCCTTTCTCACCATTTCTCTCTCTTTTTCCCTCTC
>NW_021834298.1:0-2500 GCF_006345805.1 Octopus sinensis
TAATTTCTTATATACATTACAACTAACCACGTGGGAATAATCGAAATTCTTCTTTTCTGTTACTACTACATATATATTATATATATATTATATATATATATATATATATATTCGATAAAAATGGTAGACAACAAAAGAATGAAAGGACCTCGATATTATGTAAATAGAGGAATTTATCTGTAAATGTAATATGTGACAATTATTCGGTAGCCATGATAAAACTCCGAGTTTCGGATGCCGAGGTGGACATCCATAGCATTTTTCCGATGGCCGGATAACTGAAGAAATGGCGGCGTGGATTTCCACCTTGGCATCCGAAACTCGGAGTTTTATCATGGCTACCGAATAATTGTCACACATATTACATTTACAGATATACATACATACATATATATATATAGAGAGAGAGAGACAGACAGACAGACAGAGAGAGACAGACAGACAGACAGACAGACAGAGAGATAGAGACAGAGAAATGAAGATATGCATAAACAAACGACGTAACGTTTACTGAATGTAAAACGATCGGGAGACAGACATAAGGTCCGTAATTCTTCCTCGGTTATCGACCAATTTGTAATATTCTGTTTCGAACCTTTAACGCTAAGACTGAGTGCTTCCCAATTGACGGTGTCCGCAAATAAAAGTTTTTTTGCGGAGAATTAGGGACGAGAGCAAACAAAGCAAAAGAAAACGAAACAAGCAAAATGACACAGAGTGTGATTGAAGGCGGTAGACGAGGGCGAGCAGTGGAACGAAATAGGGCCTTGGAGCCAAGGAGACGATAATAGTGGGTAACGCTTAGAAGATGTCTTGAAGGATGGGGAACGAAGAGACAGAGAATTTGCGAGTGGTCAGCTACGAGACCAGTGTAAGAGAAGAAGATAAAGGTAACTGACCACTGGTCACGTGACAAGAGCAGGGAGAGGGAGCGACAGAGGAAGAATGGAACGAGATGAAAGTGAAGGAGAAAGGCTATGAATACAAGAGGAAGAGAGGGAAATTGATTGAGTAGAAAGGCTAGAATAGAAGTGAGAGTGTGGGAGAAAGAAAAGGGGTAAGAATGAAGGCAAGAGAGAGTGAGTGAGAGAGAGAGAGAGAGAGAGAGAGAGAGAGAGAGTCACAGGAGTATTATATGCGTGCATACATACGTGACTGACGCAATCTGTATTTCAAGACGTATTTGGTAAGTAAATAAGACAATTCTAGTCTCACAAAATCCCAAAATATTTTTTAAAAAGCATTTCTGGGCGTGTTCTTGATAAACTTTCTTATAATTCTTATAAATTATAAATCTAGCGGGAGGCAATGGCCTCTTGGAGCTAATCAACGGCAGCTTTCGTCCTATATTTATGGACTGCCATATTAGCTTGGCGATAACTGTTAATATCCAGTACCGCTGCCGTAGTCGCGTTTAGAGAGACTTAGAAATAATAATATTTCTACTTATAAAGATTGCTTTCTGTTTTGGGGTCACGTGGACTTTGTGAGAAGGTGCGGAGTCTTGTTGAAACCGGTATGATGTTTTACTGCGTACTTCATCCATCCAGGGCTTCACTAGTATCTCCAGCACCACAGTTGTATCCAACAGTTCTAATTGTAAGACCCTGTGGCAAAATGTAAGGTGGCATTATGTAACCTTTGTTACTCACATCTCCTAAAACCATCATAGTTGCTGGAAACTTAGTGTACATTACTCTAGAATCTGCACATTGAGGTGCTGGAAATAGTTGTTAAGTCTGGAAGGCTGAAGCACGAAGAAAACATGTTTCAACAAAACCCCGAAACAGAAAGCAATCTTTACAATCACGTAACGCCAGTCTTGTGTCCGTCAGACTCACCAAACTTAAATCTCATGGATGACTACGTAGGCAGTATTGTTGAAAGGGGGAGACTAATGAATATAAAGCCCTATGGCTTCACTGAAGGCTGCCATTGCTCAGAAGATGGTTGAAATGTATGTGGACATATGTCAAAGATTCCATTCCCGCATTAAAACAGTCATCGAAGTTGAAGACGAATTCATAGATTAATCTTATAAGAAAGTTTATCAAGAACACGCCCAGGAATGTTTATTAAAATACTTTGGGATTTTGCGAGACTAGAATTGTCTTATTTAATTACCAAATACGTCTTGAAATACAGCTTGCGTCACGTATGTATGTATGCACGCATGTAATACTCGTGTGACTCTCTCTCTCTCTCTCTCTGCCTTCATTCTCCCCCCTTTTCTTTGCTTCACCCTCTCACTTCTATTCTAGCCTTTATACTTACTCCTTTTCTCTCTCTCTCTCTCTCTCTCTCTCTCTCTCTCTCTCTCTCTCTCTCTCTCTCTTGTATACCTAGACTTCAGTAAGCAGAAAAAGATCTTACAAGGTGGCGAACTGGCAGAAACGTTAGCACGCCGGGCGAAATGCTGAGCAGTATTTCGTCTGCCACTACGTTCTGAGTTCAAATTCCGCTGAGATCGACTTTACCTTTCATTCTTACGGCGTTGATT
>NW_021834298.1:10000-22500 GCF_006345805.1 Octopus sinensis
TTCAGTTTCCGTCTCCAAAATCTACTCTGAAGGCTTTGATCGACACCAGGCTATAGGAGAAGACACTTGTCCCAAGGTGTCATGCCAGTGGAAGTGAACCGTAGGATTGAACCTGGAACCATGTGGTTGGGAAGCAAGCTTCTTACCACACATCGCCTATTCTATGTCTTCCCAGATTATAATTTCCCAGACTCGAGCGATTGTAAAATGTTACGCATATATAAGCGACAGAGGCAATATTAATACCTATTTTTTTATTACCCACAAGGGGCTAAACACAGAGGGGACAAACAAGGACAGACAAACGGATTAAGTCGATTACATCGACCCCAGTACGTAACTGGTACTTATTTAATCGACCCTGAAAGGATGAAAGGCAAAGTCGACCTCAGTGGAATTTGAAGTCAGAATGTAGCGGCAGACGAAATACCTATTTCTTTACTACCCACAAGGGGCTAAACACAGAGGGGACAAACAAGGACAGACAAACGGATTAAGTCGATTACATCGACCCCAGTACGTAACTGGTACTTATTTAATCGACCCTGAAAGGATGAAAGGCAAAGTCGACCTCAGTGGAATTTGAACTCAGAACGTAACGGCAGACGAAATACCTATTTCTTTACTACCTACAAGGGGCTAAACACAGAGGGGACAAACAAGGACAGACAAACGGATTAAGTCGATTACATCGACCCCAGTACGTAACTGGTACTTATTTAATCGACCCTGAAAGGATGAAAGGCAAAGTCGACCTCAGTGGAATTTGAAGTCAGAATGTAGCGGCAGACGAAATACCTATTTCTTTACTACCCACAAGGGGCTAAACACAGAGGGGACAAACAAGGACAGACATAGGTATTAAGTCGATTACATCGACCCCAGTGCGTAACTAGTACTTAATTTATCGACCCCGAAAGGATGAAAGGCAAAGTCGACCTCGGCGGAATTTGAACTCACAACGTAACGCAGACGAAATACCGCTAAGCATTTCGCCCGGCGTGCTAACCACTCTGCCAGCTCGCCGCCAATATTAATACTGAGAGGCAAACGTGGATGTTTCGTTAGACGACAAGATGGAGGAAACGTTAGCGCACCGGGCGAAATGCGTAGCCGTATTTCGTCTGCCGTTACGTTCTGAGTTCAAATTCCACTGAGGTCGACTTTGCCTTTCATCCTTTCGGGGTCGGTAAATTAAGTACCAGTTACGTACTGAGGTCGATGTAATCGACTTAATCCGTTTGTCTGCCCTTGTTTGTCCCCTCTGTGTTTAGCCCCTTGTGGGTAGTAAAGAAATAGGTATTTCGTCTGCCGTTACGTTCTGAGTTCACATTCCACTGAGGTCTACTTTGCCTTTCATCCTTTCAAGGTCGATTAAATAAGTACCAGTTACGTACTGGGGTCGATTTAATCGACTTAATCCGTTTGTCTGTCCTTGTTTGTCCCCTCTGTGTTTAGCCCCTTGTGGGTAGTAAAGAAATAGGTATTTCGTCTGCCGTTACGTTCTGAGTTCAAATTCCACTGAGGTCGACTTTGCTTTTCATCCTTTCAAGGTCGATTAAATAAGTACCAGTTACTCACTGGGGTCGATGTAATCGACTTAATCCGTTTGTCTGCCCTTGTTTGTCCCCTCTGTGTTTAGCCCCTTGTGGGTAGTAAAGAAATAGGTATTTCGTCTGCCGTTACGTTCTGAGTTCACATTCCACTGAGGTCGACTTTGCCTTTCATCCTTTCAAGGTCGATTAAATAAGTACCAGTTACGTACTGGGGTCGATGTAATCGACTTAATCCGTTTGTCTGTCCTTGTTTGTCCCCTCTGTGTTTAGCCCCTTGTGGGTAGTAAAGAAATAGGTATTTCGTCTGCCGTTACGTTCTGAGTTCAAATTCCACTGAGGTCGACTTTGCCTTTCATCCTTTCAAGGTCGATTAAATAAGTACCAGTTACTCACTGGGGTCGATGTAATCGACTTAATCCGTTTGTCTGCCCTTGATTGTCCCCTCTGTGTTTAGCCCCTTGTGGGTAGTAAAGAAATAGGTATTTCGTCTGCCGTTACGTTCTGAGTTCAAATTCCACTGAGGTCGACTTTGCCTTTCATCCCTTCAAGGTCGATTAAATAAGTACCAGTTACGTCCTGGGGTCGATTTAATCGACTTAATCCGTTTGTCTGCACTTGTTTGTCCCCTCTGTGTTTAGCCCCTTGTGGGCAGTAAAGAAAGAGGTATTTCGTCTGCCGTTACGTTATGAGTTCAAATTCCACTGAGGTCGACTTTGCCTTTCATCCTTTCGGGGTCGATTAAATAAGTACCAGTTACGTACTGGGGTCGATTTAATCGACTTAATCCGTTTGTCTGCCCTTGTTTGTCCCCTCTGTGTTTAGCCCCTTGTGGGCATAAAAGAAATAGGAAATGGCGTGATCTGGTGGTCTTGGCGATGGAGTTGGTGGCGAGTTACCTCCCCGCTAGCGATGTAAACAAGCGTGCATTCAACACTAAAGTGAGAGCTTCTCTCACGATGCCTACTACAGTAAAGTTTCTTTTAGCAGAACATCCACGTTTAAGTGGGAATGAATACGGCGGTGGTGTGTGTATGAGAGAGAAGGAAAGAGAGACGGGTTGAAGGAGAGAAGGGTTGAGTAAGAGAGATTGAGAGGGGGACAGAGGTATGGTTTGGGGTTCAGTCTCACCGCGGCGCAGCACTTTGGGAAAATGTCTTCTATAGTTACGGGTCGAGTGAATTTGGCAGACAGAGACTGTATGGGAACCTGTCGGGTTTAGATATACCTGCGCGCGAACCTTCGTGTCTGTGTTAACCTGACCCATCTCTTGACATCCAGTGTTAGTTTGTTTACGCCTCAGCAACTTAGCGGTTCAGCAAAAATTACCATCAAATACGTATCAAACTTTAAAATAAAAGAAGCGATGTCAACTTATTCGACTAAAACGTTTAAAGTGGAAGCTACAGTATGGCCACAATCCAATGACAGAAACAAATAAGTAATGGAAAATAAATGAAATGAACGGAGGCAACATAAATTAAGGTGAAAAGTAGGAAATAAAAACGAAAATGTAGAATCTACCTCCGACGGGACTCGAACCCGCAATCCCCGGCTTAGGAGGCCGGTGCCTTATCCATTGGGCCACGGAGGCTCACAGCAGCAGAACAGCAGAAATGAGGTTTTATACTCTTTACAAGTCTGTTGTCGTTTTCTTTCTGTCTCTCATTCTTCTTTCATTTTATCTTCTACCTTCCCCTTTCCTTCTCTCTTTTGTCACATTCCCCTCTCTCTCTGTCTTTCTCTACTTCCCACTCCCTCTTTTACACTATTTCTTTCTTTCTCTCTCTTTTTTAACTATACTATTACGACTCCCTTCCTCTCTCTCTCTCTCTCTCTCGTTGTTAATCATTCTGTCTGTCTTCCAATTGACAAACAAGGCTCGAATGCATCGAAATACACGTCTTCTCCCTCTCTTTCACTTCTCTCTCTCTCTCTATCTCTCTCTATCTCTCTCTCTCTCTCTCTTTCTCTCTTTCTCTCTCTCTCTCTCTCTCTTTCTCTCTCTCCCTCTCTTTCGGTCTCTGTCGTATGTGTATATGTATGCATGTGTGCGTATATATGTGTGTGTGTGTGTGTCTTGAGTCACATCCCTATGACGTCAAACGCTTCCTCTTCTATCGCATACCTCTCCTCACACACGCCAACAAACTCTCTATCTTTCGCTCTCACTCTCTCTCTCTCTCTTTCTCTCTCTCTCTCTCTTTTTCTCCCCCCACCCACCCAATCAATACCTTCAACACATCTCCATTTCAAGTGTTGCCTGCTTTTACGCACACACATCTTCATACACACACACACATCGTATATTTATATACTGTCACCCTCTTACCAGCACAGACACACACACACACACACACACACACACACACTCTCTCTTTCTTTTTCTCTCTCTCTCTCTCTTCCTTTCTCTCTCTCTCTCTCTTTCTTTCTCTCTCTCTCCCCTCACTCTCTTTCCCTCTCTTTCCCTTTCGTGGATTACTCTTTTACTCTTTTATTTGTTTCAGGCATTTGACTGCGGCCATGCTGGAGCAGCGCATTTAGTCGAAACAATCAACCCCAGGACTTATTTCTTTGTAAGCCTAGTACTTATTCTATCGGGCTCTTTTGCTGAACTGCTAAGTTACAGGGACGTAAACACGCCAACATTGGTTCTCAAGCGATAGTGGGGGAACAAACAGAGACCCAAATACACAAGTACACACACACATACACACGCATATATATATATATGTACATATATATATGTATGTGTATATGTATATATATATATATATATATATATATATATATATATATATATACGACGGGCTTCTTTCAGTTTCCATCTACCATATCCACTCACAAGGCTCTGGTCGATCTGAGGTTATAGAAGAACGCACTTGCCCAAGGCATTAGCGTAGCTAGGGGGAAGGCAGTAGGGGCAGTCCTCCACGGGCGATACTTTTAAAGGGGCGGCACTTATGGGTCTGCTTTCGGCAGTATATGTTTTTTTTGTGGTGTTCAGGGGTGGAAAATTGAAGGGCCGCCCCGGGTGGCACACACTCTAGCCCAAGGTGTCACGCTGTGGGTCTGAACCTGGAACCATGTAGTTTCGAAGCAAGCTTCTTACCACACAGCCACACCTGATAGATTGATTGATTCATTCATTGATGTTTCTTTATAAGCCACTCAGGGCTGAATAAAGACGGGGCAAATTACAAAGTAGAGCTTTTCTTTTGGGGGAGACAAAAAAAGTGGGGGTAGGTTTTCGATCAAAAGGGATCGTAAAAAGGAAAGAAAAAAAACGATCAATAGGGATCGTGTATTACAGAAATGCCATGATGTAAAGTGTAAAGGGGGAAATAGATAAGATTTATCCGTGGAAAGAAAAGCCTACGGAAAAGGCCACGGTAACCTCGGTCACTAATGTCACATGTTAACACATTTATTTGCAAGTAAGTAACTCTCTGTTTTAATTTTTCCGGGTTCATAGGATTATGCTCAAGGTGGCTTCGTCATTCCTACGTGCCATCCTTGCAGATAGATAGACAGACAGACAGACAGACACACACACACACCACACACACACACACACACCACTCTCTCTTTCTTTTTCTCTCTCTCTCTCTCTTCCTTCTCTCTCTCTCTCTCTCTTTCTTTCTCTCTCTCTCTCCCCTCACTCTCTTTCCCTCTCTTTCCCTTTCGTGGATTACTCTTTTACTCTTTTATTTGTTTCAGGCATTTGACTGCGGCCATGCTGGAGCAGCGCATTTAGTCGAAACAATCAACCCCAGGACTTATTTCTTTGTAAGCCTAGTACTTATTCTATCGGGCTCTTTTGCTGAACTGCTAAGTTACAGGGACGTAAACACGCCAACATTGGTTCTCAAGCGATAGTGGGGGAACAAACAGAGACCCAAATACACAAGTACACACACACACATACACACGCATATATATATATATGTACATATATATATGTATGTGTATATGTATATATATATATATATATATATATATATATATATATACGACGGGCTTCTTTCAGTTTCCATCTACCATATCCACTCACAAGGCTCTGGTCGATCTGAGGTTATAGAAGAACGCACTTGCCCAAGGCATTAGCGTAGCTAGGGGGAAGGCAGTAGGGGCAGTCCTCCACGGGCGATACTTTTAAAGGGGCGGCACTTATGGGTCTGCTTTCGGCAGTATATGTTTTTTTGTGGTGTTCAGGGGTGGAAAATTGAAGGGCCGCCCCGGTGGCACACACTCTAGCCCAAGGTGTCACGCTGTGGTCTGAACCTGGAACCATGTAGTTTCGAAGCAAGCTTCTTACCACACAGCCACACCTGATAGATTGATTGATTCATTCATTGATGTTTCTTTATAAGCCACTCAGGGCTGAATAAAGACGGGGCAATTACAAAGTAGAGCTTTTCTTTTGGGGGAGACAAAAAAAGTGGGGGTAGGTTTTCGATCAAAAGGGATCGTAAAAAGGAAAGAAAAAAAACGATCAATAGGGATCGTGTATTACAGAAATGCCATGATGTAAAGTGTAAAGGGGGAAATAGATAAGATTTATCCGTGGAAAGAAAAGCCTACGGAAAAGGCCACGGTAACCTCGGTCACTAATGTCACATGTTAACACATTTATTTGCAAGTAAGTAACTCTCTGTTTTAAATTTTTCCGGGTTCATAGGATTATGCTCAAGGTGGCTTCGTCATTCCTACGTGCCATCCTTGCAGATAGATAGACAGACAGACAGACAGACACACACACACACCACACACAGACAGACAGATAGATAGATAGATAGATAGATAGATAGATAGATAGATAGATAGATAGATAGATAGATAGATAGATAGATAGATAGATAGGTCTTACAGCCCCACCAGCGTCCTTTTATCTACCTCTACACACATGCACAAATGCATGCATGCGAGGTCCATCCTCGGTCATTGATCCTAAGGTCATTTCTCCGGATTCTGTGACGCGTATAATCCCCGGTCCGTCGGTCCGTCGGAGGATCACTCGTCGTTGCCATTTGAGATGGAATGGAGGAAGGAGAAACAAATTGGTTTGCAGAGGAACTGGCAGAAACGTTAGCACGTCGGGCGAAATGCTTAACGGTATTTCGCTTGTCGTTACGTTGTGAGTTCAAATTCCGCCGAGGTTGACTTTACCTTTCATCCTTTCGAGATCGATAAATTAAGTACCAGTTACGCACTGGGGTCAATGTAATCGACTTAATACCTATGTCTGTCCTTGTTTGTCCCTTCTATGTTTAGCCCCTTGTGGGTAGTAAAGAAATAGGTTTGCAGAGGAACACGATACATCACCCCTCACCAGGAAATGAAATCACAATCTTTTGACCATGAATGCAACACCTTAACCCCTAAACCAGACGCCGGCCATGCTGGAGCATATCCTTGAAGAATTTTTGAGGAAAGAAGAATCGACGCCAGAAGGCTTTAATCGGTCCGAGGCAATAGTAGAAGACACTTGCCCAAGGTGCCACGCAGTGGGACTGAACCCAGAACCATGTGGTTGGGAAGCAAACTTCTTACCATGCAGCCACACCTTTATATATGTATATATACATATATATAGACACATACATACATTCATACATACATACATACCCATTCTTGATGTTGAAATTCCTGTGAAGGAACCTAGGATCTTGGTTACCTAAGAAGGTGGTAAAGGCCTGTGATCAGTGCAGACGTCCTTCGAATGCCGTTCGGTATCACTCAGGCAGTATCTGCTAACAACAGCAGCAGAATAAAATATATAAATGCAGTCCTGAAAAGTGAAGTGAGCAACATTGTACGAGTTGGCAGTGAACTCCTCAAGAAGCACTCTCTTCCTGGTGATCTCCTATACAGCCTCAAAGTAGCTGGGCTCTCTTACCTCAGAGAAGACCTGGATAGAAAGTACTCAGCGTACAAAAACGAAAAAAAAAAAAGACCATGCATGGGTATGTTGCCCGGAAGCTTGAAGAAGACAGTAGAATTGACACGAAGCGCAGCCTCTCTTGGACACAAGACCACTACATCACATGAAACTTTGAAAGCTATGCGTTTACAATCCAGAAACATATTTCCACAAAGTACCTGGTGAACAAGAGAGACAGAGACGCTCGTGTAATCCCAAGGTGCAACCGCATGTGTAGGCTATGTCCTGTTTCTGTGGAAGACATTGCGCATGTGATTAGAAGCTGACCTAAAATGTCCTGAAATATACTTAGAAAATCCCTCTGTTATGGAATACGTTCGTAAACACCAATTCAAGGAATACTGGTGGAATATTCCCATCAAACCCTCTGTCAAATGTGAATATGACAGACCGAATATTGTTGTTTGGAACAAAGGGGCAAAAGTATGTACCGTCATAGAGGTCAGCTGCCCTGTAGATATAAATACCTCTTTGAAAATCAAAGAAAAAGAGGATATCTATGAACAACTTCTTCGTAACCTCCAGCTTTGATATCCAGACTATGAGTTCATATTCATACCAATAAAAATTGGAGCACTTAGTAAGTGCTTAAAGGAGAATCTGGATAAACTGGGATTTTCAGAAAAAGAAATCGACCGGCTAATTCGTACAAGTGCAATCTGTGAGTGGAACAGTAAAAATATGCAAGACTTTTCTCAAGTTCCAAATGTAAATTTGTCTGTGTTAACTCCATCCCAAAGATGGAGCCTTGTATTTTTGTTGGAAACCGACTCCCTCCTCAGTGGAAGATTTATAATAATTAAAAAATATATTTCTTTACTATCCACAAGGGGCTAAACATAGAGGGGACAAACAAGGACAGACAAAGGGATTAAGTCGATTACATCGACCCCAGTGCGAAACTGGTACTTTATTTATCGACCCCGAAAGGGATGAAAGGCAAAGTCGACCTCGGCGGAATTTGAACTCAGAACGTAACGTCAGACGAACTACCGCTAAGAATTTCGCCCGGGGCGCTGACGTTTCTGCCAGCTCGAAAAAATAGAAGAGACATGCATCCTTCACCATTTCTGCCACATGGAGACAGTGACTTCACCGCCAGTACTATGTTAAAAAACAGCAGCGTTTCATATGTGAAATATAAAAAGAAAATAACACAACTGAGGTGATCCATGCAATTAATGGCCAAAATATCCCACTAAACGTCCTTTATAACACGATACACACCAAACTGCTTTTTTTTCAGTCATGTAATATTGAGGCATAGCATTTTAAATAGATGGAGTTGTTGTATTATAAACTGGTGTTCTGTCCCCGTGGACAGAAAACGTGGGATTAATTGCAACCAGTTTCTGGTTTTCATGCATCTTCATCATGAATCTCTATCCTCTGTCAACAGAGGAATTTGTAGCTTCTGTCTACATAATGAAGGAGAAGAATATTAAGACTCAATGAAACTGGTGTGTCCAATTTGCATAACAATGACAGATGAATTTAATCATAATGCATTACTCTATGTAGTAGTAGTAGCCTATGTCATCAAAGGCCAACTAAGATGGAGCGGCCACGTGGTTAGAATGACTGACGAACGACTTCCCAAACAGATCTTCTACTCCCAACTCAAAGACGGCAAGCGTACAAAAGGAGGCCAGAAGAAACGCTACAAGGACTCCCTGAAATCGAACCTCAAAAAGTGTGACATTGACTTCACCAACTGGGAGGAAACGGCAAAAAAACAGACCACTCTGGAAAACCACCATTCATGAGGGAACGGCGACTTTCGAGTCGAAAAGGTCTGCAGAGCTGGAGGAGAAAAGACGACGATGGAAGGAGCGCCAACAACAACCACGTGCAACTCTCCCTTCCGGCACTAGATGTCCGCACTGCGACCGATCTTTTCAAGCAAGGATTGGTCTTAGTCACCTACGGACTCACCAGTAAATTGGCGCGAAGACCATCATCCTCGACCTTGAGGGATTGCCATCATCATCATCAGTAGTAGTAGTAGTAGTAGTAGTAGTAGTAGTAGTAGTAGTAGTAGTAGTAGTAGTAGTAGTAACTACGAAACTAGTTCCAATAGACGGAACCATTACGTTGTTGCTTGATCTGCTAGACATGGCAGCCATACAGCCAAGCATCTTAAAGGAGGGAGTATACTCTGAATAAAGTAATTATTCTCGGGCACACCAAAAGGCGGGATGGTTACGGCTGGAATACCATTATGAGCACGGGAGCAAAATTTCCTTCACAAAAGGTAAAAACTGACCAATTCCTTCAAGCAGTCGCTTTTATTGCAGTTTCTCATTTCCTTTGGAAAAATTAGATTATGGAAGAATTTGCGAGAATGGGATACGGAATATTGAGTTCTATTGTATTTACGAGATATAAATTATAGGCGCAGGAGTGGCTGTGTGGTAAGTAGCTTGCTTACCAACCACATGGTTCCGAGGTCAGTTCCACTACGTGGCACCTTGGTCAGGTGTCTTCTACTATAGCCTCGAGCTGACAAAAGCCAAGTGAGTGGATTTGGTAGACGGAAACTGAAAGAAGCCCGTCATATATATATATATAGGTGTGTGTGTGATTGTGTGTCTGTGTTTGTCCCCCAACATCGCTTTATAACCGATGCTGGTGTGTTTACGTCCCCGTAAGTTAGCAGTTCAGCAATAGTGACCGATAGAATAAGTAGTAGGTTACAAAGAATAAGTCCTGGGGTCGATTTGCTCGACTAAAGGCGGTGCTCCAGCATGGCTACAGTCAAATGACTGAAACAAGTAAAAGAGTAAAATTTGTGAAATCACACAGAAATTAAAATATGAAAAAAAAAGAAACGTCAATACCTCCGACGGGACTCGAACCCGCAATCCCCGGCTTAGGAGGCCGGTGCCTTATCCATTGGGCTACGGAGGCTACTTGCTTTCATGGCTGCTTGTTTTGCTCTTTGGTTTCAATATGGAATGGTAGCTAACTCTGATGCCACTGCGTTATTTCGACTATTGATTTCTGCATTCTACTTTCAAAGTGCCAGATGTGTCTTTGCCATGGTCACGGTTGGATTTTACTGGCAAAGAGCAAGTAATTTGGGAAAACAAAGTCTAGAAAATTATATTTTGGGGACAAACATTCTTTTACAAAAGGAAACAATGGCTTAATTCCTTGTCCTTTTCTTTCTCCATAAAAGAGGAATAAATCTTCGGAAAGTCAGAGTTGGGAAACGAACAAAAAGAAAGATCCAACGGAAACGTATTTGATCATTTACTGGAGACTATGGAAGAATTTAGAGTATTGAGTTCTCTTGCATTGCTGGTATATAATTGCCCAAATTTTTGAAATCATAATATAAAAAAAACAAAAATCAGTACCTCCGACGGGACTCGAACCCGTAATCCCCGGCTTAGGAGGCCGGTGCCTTATCCATTGGGCCACGGAGGCGGCTTGACTTCTATGCCATCTGATGTGCTCTTTGATGTCAGCGCAAAATGCTAACCACTCCTGACGTCATTGTGTTTCATTATTTCGACTTTTGATTTCTGCATTTTACTATCGACTGCCACAAAAACGTGTCTGCATTGGTGCGCGTGTGCCATCGCAAGCATGCGTGTGTGTGCGCGCGCAGACCTGCGTTTGTGCGCACCCAAAGCCAGAAAGTGAAAAGATGTCGGTCACTACTTCAGGATCCGTTAATAACAATAGGTACATTGCCAACACTGAATTTCCAAAACCGACGCAGAAATTTACGTTTTTATCTTTTCCACCTTATCTGAAGATGGAACGAAATGACAATATTTGGAAACGGAAGAGCATATTGTAAGCAGGAAAAATACATCACGTGTAACAATATAATTGACTGTTATTAATATTTCAAGAGGAAAAAAAAAAAAATTGGTTGATCGAAACACACCTCCGACGGGATTCGAACCCGCAATCCCCGGCTTAGGAGGCCGGTGCCTTATCCATTGGGCCACGGAGGCGACATGCTTCCACCTCCTTTCTCTTGTACTTTAAAGTAAAAAACAAAACATCTCGAATGCTGATTGTATGATACTAATTAAGTATTCACTTTTAGGATAAGCACCGGTTGACGTATTTTTCATGAAGAAATATTATTGAAGAATATTAACTGCTGCTAGAGACACCAGGTGGCAGGAACGTGTTGAGTTATGTAAATTGATTAATCCAATAATGTTACATTGCTAAACGGTGTGGCTATTTAAGCAGCGTGTACGTGGATGGCTAATGAGTTGGATATGGTACTGAAGAAAGGGCAACTACTCTTGAAATATGCAGATACACTCATTACATATTTTCTCTATCTTTGATTGCATTGTTTACTTAAACGTATTCATAAGCGAAACGTCGTAACTTTCAGAGCTGATTCTAAATTCTACAGAGGATCTCTCTGCAGAGATACAGTTTAAAATGATTAGAGAACCCCTTCACGCTGTATATATCTAGATTATTTGATTCTGGAAGAATGGAAGCGAAAATTGACTTCGATGGCAATCTGAACTTTTCGATGCTAATACATAAACCATTCTGACAGATTCTGTCACTCGACGCATTTGACGTTGTTTATCCCAAGAACTGACTATTCTTCTTGTATCCCTCATCGTCTCTCAGAGAGCTAATGATTTGTCACAAGACCAGCAGTTCTAAGGGGGAGGAAGATGATTACATCGACCCCAGTGCTCAACTTGTACTTTATTTTACCAACTTCAAAATGCTGAAGGTTAAAATCGACCTTGACGGGGTTTGAACCCAGAATGTAAAAAAATAGGCAGAAGACATCTCACGAAGAACTTTGTCCGATGTGGTGACGATTCTGCCAGGTCGACACGTTACTCACAGCTTTCTAACGATGTCTCATTCACTGAACCGCGCAGAGAACTGAACAACGAGCCCCTTCTCTTCCTGTTTAGAAGTCACAGAAACACAGTTTTGATTCAATAGAAAAGGTTACATAAGATAATGTACCACCAGATCTCCCTCCTAAAGCAACAGCG
>NW_021834298.1:25000-37500 GCF_006345805.1 Octopus sinensis
TCCGACGGGACTCGAACCCGCAATCCCCGGCTTAGGAGGCCGGTGCCTTATCCATTGGGCCACGAAGGCAACTGCACAAGGTAATTCTTTTCTTATACTTTAAAGTCAAAAGAAGCACAGGCCGTGCTGATTAACGGCTGCTGATTAATTACATTAAGCATTAATTACTTTTACGTTGAAACATTTCCGAACTGAATCGTTTAATGAACTTTACAAGAATAAGATTTCATCTTTTGTCTTTTTACTTCGAACAGTCATTAGACTGCTGCCACGCTGGGGCACCTCCTTGAAGAAAGACACTGCTGACCTCAGCGGTATTTGAACTCAGAATGTAAAGTGTCGAACGAAATGCAATTACGTGTTTTGTCCGATGCGCAAACGATTCAGCCAATTCACCTCCTTCGTTTCTGGACTCTGACAGTCTGGGAATCTCTTCTAATCCGCACTAATTTACGGGCAGGAACTTCAAATTCCTGCTGCCGCCAAAACTAGTTTACTGAGCGAGCGGCCCTCTTTCGCCGTACCTCGCACAGTTTAGTATTAATAACCTTGTGTCATTTAAACCACAGGGCGCTACCGCCCCCCGGTGAGCATTGAGAGGGTCTAGGTGAGTGCCGGTGCCTAAGGGGGGGGGTGCGGTAGAGAAAAAGGAGGCGTTGTGAAGAAGACAGTAGATTGGGGGATTGCTATGAATTTATTATGATATCGCTTTAGTATTATATACAAATTATGTGGAATGGGAAGCACTCCGCCGGTTACGACGATGAGGGTTCCAGTTGATCCGAACAACCTGCTCGTGAAATTAACGTGTAATTTCTTTATTTCGTGAAATTAACGTGTAATTTCTTTATTTCGTGAAATTAACGTGTAAGTGGCTGAGCACTCCACAGACACGTGTACCCTTAACGTAGTTCTCGGGGATATTCAGCGTGACACAGAGAGTGACAAGGCCGGCCCTTTGAAATACAGGTACAACAGAAACAGGAAGTAAGAGTGAGAGAAAGTTGTGGTGAAAGAGTACAGCAGGGATCACCACCATCCCCTGCCGGAGCCTCGTGGAGCTTTTAGGTGTTTTCGCTCAATAAACACTCACAACGCCCGGTCTGGGAATCGAAACCGCGATCCTATGACCGCGAGTCCGCTGCCCTAACCACTGGGCCATTGCGCCTCCACACAAATTATGTAATATTATATTAAATACCAAATGATTCATAGTATATCTATACAGCCTTGGTTTTTTTTATCTTATTACGCAGAAAATTCTTATATACACACGCTGACATAGAACCAGCGTTGAACCCGTTATTCGCAATATTACCAAATCTGAAACTTAACTATGGTCTGTCTATAGCACCTATTCAGTATTACCTGACACCTTTGGGTCTCAATGACACCATTATCTCTTATAACCTCAACTTCTCGCTACTATAAAACATAAAATATTTATCTATAGATAAAAATAGGGGTGGGGATGTTGAGGGTATTGTGTGGCCATGGGGGGAGGGGCGGTGACCTCAAAAGTTTGAGAACCTCTGATTTAAACTAATATACAGGTTCCTGCATTTTATTTAACTATGTAAGTAAACTTAATATTTGTTTAATTTAGAGACGCCTCCCCACCTCCTCTCCCGTTTAGAAAAATCAGTAATCCGGAGAGGCGTTGGTTCAGGAAAATCGATGTTGTACCAGTAATTACGAGGGTTGCGGGGGGGGGGGAGTGCAGTTCACCTCCGTCGCGAGTCCTCTCGTAACGTCGATTCTTGCTAACCGCGATATGTCCGTGAGAGCCCTACACGCCTAATCTCTGGTCATAACCGAATGGCAAATTCCTTCAACTTGCGGGGCAACACACGTCTGCGAAGTACGACGACCCCACCCCCAGCAAAAGAGGCCCACGCTAGTCATGCTTCCGCTCACATGACTTTCCTTGTTCCTCTCCTTCCGGCAAGGTCTCTCGGTCGTTCGCGTGTCTCCCCAGACCTTACACTTCGGACCCATCACAGCCCCACAGCTTAAAAAGTGTTTCGAATTCTTAGAAGGAGGGAGAAAAAAATTATCAAATATACCTCCGACAGGACTCGAACCCGCAACCCCCGGATTAGGAGGCCGATGCCTTATCCATTGGGCCACGAAGGCGTCTGAAAGAAAATTGCTTTCTTTTCTGCTTTGAAGTAAAAAAAAAAAAGAAAAAGAAAAAAGAAAAGAAAAAAAAACTGAATCATATATGCGACGCAACTCGAAACGGCAATCTCTGGCTTTGAGCCACAGAAGCTACGACGAAAGATAAACTTGTCTAAAATTCTGAAGTCAAAATAGAACAATAATTATATACTCTTTTACTTGTTTCAATCATTTGACTGTGACCATGCTGGAGCACCGCATTTAGTCGAGCAAATCGACCCCAGAACATATTCTTTGTAAGCCTAGTACTTATTCTATCGGTCGCTTTTGCCGAACCGCAAAGTTACGGGGACGTAAACACACCAGCATCGGTAGTCAAGCGACGTTGGGGCGACAAACACAGACACACAAACGTATACACACACACATATACATATATATATACATATATACGACGGGCTTCTTTCAGTTTCCGCCTACCAAATCCACTCACAAGGCTTTGGTCGGCCCGAGGCTACAGTAGAAGACACTTGCTCAAGGTGCCACGCAGTGGGACTGAACCCGGAACCATGTGGCTGGTAAGCAAGCTACTTACCACACAGCCACTCCTACGCCTGTCTTGGAGGATATTAATTATTAGCTTACGTGCAGGTAATTATTTTGTTTGATTATTGGTTAATTACCTTGATCGTTAAATGAACGTCATGAAATATAAAAAGCAGATGTGTCGAAGACGCTCCATCCTGGCCCCACTCTCTTTCTTCAAAAGAATTGCTTTGAATTTTTGTGTTTCCATCATCGAAAATAAAGATGTTATCCCCCAAAACAGCTAGAGGAAGAGAGAATGAGAAAACTAGAATTTCAGACAAAAAACATGGTTGTCAGAGAATTGGCTGTTATTTCTAGCATGTGGAACGACTACCATAAGCCCTCTCACATTACGTTAGCTTATTCGTAAAGCATTTACGCATGCGCAAATGTGCGGATCAGTTTAAAAACATCCGGTATGGGCTGAGGTGGGTGGTGTGTGTAGTGGGTACCCTGTGTATGGAGGGAGAATTTAAAAAAAAAATGGAATTTTGAAGGGGAAAAAAAGGGGTTTTATTTTTCAGAATGCTCAACGGGGCTAATGCAGTTTCGCACCTCTCCTTGAAAAATGCATTTTTTTGAAAAAGTTTTTTCGGATTCCTAGGTTTTTAGATGTCGGAGATTACGAATATGCAAAAAAAAAAAAGAAGAAAAAAAGGCGCACCGGGACCACTCTTCTTAAATAGTACCATTATTATTCACGATTATTTCAGGCAAACACAAGTAAAACGCAAATGCCTGTATTTAATTTCGATTTTCATGTCAATTCGCTACGATCACTTTAAAGTAAAAATCTAAAACGTAGGAATCCGGAAAAAGTTTTTGAAAAAGTTGCATTTTTCATGGAGAGGTGCGAAACTGCATTAAACCCTGCTAATCTCCGTATTTTTCCGTGAGGCGTTAAAAAAAAAAGCAATAAATAAATAAAACGAAATGTAAAGACAATCAAAATCAACCAAACTGATACCAATGGTAGTAGTGTTGGCCACGGGGTTCAGGCTGCCGTGCAATGGGATTGAACCCCAAAACACGTGAATAGAAAACGAACTTTTTAAACCCATAGCTTTGCCATAATAAACGATCTTGATACGATAGAAATAAAAATTAGCGTTTGGTCGTTTGAAGAGAACTGGTAGAATCGTTAGCGCGTCGAACGAAGCGGTCAATGACATTTCGTCCCTGTTCACGTTTTGAGTTCAAGTTCCACCGAGGTCGACTTTTTCATTTATCCTTTCGGGGTCGATGAAATAAGTACCAGTCATGTACTAGGGGGGAGGGGCGATGTAACCGACTTACCCCACACCGGAAGTGCTGACTTTGTACCAAAATTCGAAACCAATATTCATTTTATTTATCTTTTACTTGTTTTAGTCATTAGATTGTGGCCATGCTGGGGCACCACCGTGAAAAGCTTTAGTCGAATGAATCGGTACTTCTTCCATCGGTTTATTTTGCTGAATTACGGGGACGTAAACATGCCAACGCCGGTTATCAGGTGTTGCTGGGGGAAAAATGCATGCACAAAGACACAAACACACAAACATGTACATATACGACGGGCTTTTTCCAGTTTCCTTCTGACAAATTCACTCACAAGGCTCTGGTCGGCCCGTGGCAATAAATGGTAGAAGCCACAGACAGTTGGACCGAATCTGGAACCATGTGGTTGGGAAGCAAGCTTCTTACCACATATTCACGCCTGCGTCTATTGTTGGGAAAAGGCCTCAAACGATTGGTATCCAGACTGTGTAGTACAGCGAGCGTTCTACTTCAAGTTGTGACGTATGGTTACGTTTATATATCTATATATATATAAAGCTGAAGTTGTTTGTGTATGACAGGTTTGGCAGCCTTCAACTAACACTATCTCCTCCGAGACCCAGCGGCGCAAATTGACCAAAATTGAGAGTATGATAGAAGAAGGCTTGCTCTTCCTTCTGAGAAAAAAAATACAAAGAAAGGATTTTATAAATGACGATTCACCTCCGAAAGAACTCGAACCCGTAATTATAACTCTTAATTTATACTTCTTAATTGAACACATTTAGATTTAATGTTAAATACAAAGACAAGGGTGATTTATTCAGGAGCCTCTGTGGCCCAATGGATAAGGCACCGTCCTCCTAAGCCGGGGATTGCGGGTTCGAGTCCCGTTAGAGGTAGAGTTTTTTTATTATTAACACCAAAAATCATTTACATCAAAAAGGTGCTTTTTTTTCTATGAAAATCCCTATTTTTTACGATTTTTTGACTGCTGTGTCGCCATTTTTCAGTGTATTTCAACCAGAAAAATGTTCACTTAAAGAGAATAACAAGCTACATTATGCAAAATTTTTACTTTTCAAAAATTGCGATTCTAAGGGGTCGAAACAAACCCGAACAACGCCGGGCGGTACTGCTAATCTTTGATAATTAAATTTTTAAAAGCTACGAACAAACCAACAGGAGTTGCTAGAAATAACAATCAAAACATTAAAATATACACGAGCAAAGTTAACAAAACATTAAAACATTCCTGAGCAAATTAAATATTTAAGAACTGCGAACAAACCAACAGGAGTTGCTAGAGATAGCAGTCAAAAATTCAAGAACGAAAGTTTGCAATACAATCTAGGATTTTATAAAATAAATTCACTTTCTCGTATCTCCTTCTCCACATAAATTCACAAATATAAGAGTCAACCATCCCTTATGTACTTTCAATTTGTTGAATGTGAGACCCATCTGTTATGAAAACAATTATAGAACAAGTGGTGGTGACACTCATTGTGCGCATGCGCAGCATCTTTGGTTACAATAGAAACAGACTTCTTCGTCTAACATAATCGCTTCTGATTGGCTAAAATACTCAAATTTTGGAAAGTTTAAAGGCTAATAACTTCTTAATTATGGTTTTATAGGGAAAATGAATTTCATTTTCATAATTAGTTTACAAAACTTAATCCATAAACCAAATTTGAAAACAGTTCGAACAAAATTGTAAACAGTGACGAAAACCGAGAAAACGAATAAGAGCCGGGGGTGGGGGAAGAGGCTAAGCAGCCGCTACAGAGAATGGAACTCTGTATCTCTTGAATTCCGACTGAGCGGTCTACACCATTGAACTAAACAATCTATGACAACCGATTCCGTCTCTTAGTTACAAGTCAATTATACCTCTTAATTTAACACATTTAGATTTAATGTTAAATACAAAGACAAGGTTGATTTAACAAGGAGCCTCTGTGGCCCAATGGATAAGGCACCGGCCTCCTAAGCCGGGGATTGCGGGTTCGAGTCCCGTCAGAGGTAGAGTTTCTTTTTTATTCTTTTTCTCAATGAGGTGTTTATTTTTTGAAGTCTATTAGTCAGGAGAGAGAGTCTCCAAGGCATATTGGAGGAGTGAATGAAGAAAGTATCGTCAGATCGGAAGCCTGGCACCATTTCTGGTAAACATTATGCAAAGTAGAGGTGGTAAAGAGAGCGATAAGTTAACACTACCGCCACCTTAGCAAACCACGGTGGGATTTGAACTCAGAAAATAATGAGCTGGAACAAATACTCCACCTCATTGAGAAAAAAAATAAAAAAGAAACTCTACCTCTGACGGGACTCGAACCCGCAATCCCCGGCTTAGGAGGCCGGTGCCTTATCCATTGGGCCACAGAGGCTCCTTGTTAAATCAACCTTGTCTTTGTATTTAACATTAAATCTAAATGTGTTAAATTAAGAGGTATAATTGACTTGTAACTAAGAGACGGAATCGGTTGTCATAGATTGTTTAGTTCAATGGTGTAGACCGCTCAGTCGGAATTCAAGAGATACAGAGTTCCATTCTCTGTAGCGGCTGCTACAACCAGGTGTTCTTTCTTGCCTCGGTGAGAAAAAAAAAGACAAAGAGAGGATTTTATAAATGACGTTTCACCTCCGAAAGAACTCGTAATCCCCGGGCCACTGGGCCACGGAGGATTCTGAATAAACCGTCCTTGTCTTTATATCTAACGTTAATGTTATATATTAATTTAAGAGTTATAATTAACTTGTAACTAAGAGACGGGTTCGGTTGTCAAAGATCGTTTGACTTAGTTGAGTAGAGCTCTCAGTTGGAATTTAAATGATACAGAGTTCGATTCTGTGTGGCGGCAAGTTAGCCTCTTTTTCTCGATTCTCTCATCTGTTTCTGTAGCTATTCTGCGTTCGAGATTTCCGTCGTTTCTAAAATGTTTATAGTTATTTCGATTCACGAGTTTCTTGGCAATCTTTGGTTTAGAGTGAAACGTATCTGCCGGATTGATAACGAAAGTAAAAAAACCTAGAAAAATACAAAAATAAAGTTTTGGTACCATCAATATGGAAATGCTTAAATATCATTATCACTGATCATTCATCTTTACGTTCAGAAGTTGACTCTGTCTTTAAAGATATAAATCAACTTGAAGCTAAAAGACGGAGTCGATAAATAAAGTACCAGCTGGACACTGGGGTCGATGTAATCGACTTAGCCCTCTCCCGAAATGGTAGGCATTGTTCCAAAATATGACACCATTTTTACAGATGTTATTTTTATCGTTACGTTCTGAGTTCAAGTTCCACCGAGGTCCAGTTTGCCTTTCATCCTTATCAGTACCAGTTAGACACTGGGGTCGATGTAATTGCTTATCCCCTTTCGCAAAGAACTACTGGCCGTGTACCGAAATTTGAAACTATAATTACAGATTTCTTTAGGATAGCGTGCTAGCAGAATCGTTGGCGTGTCGGACAAAATGTATAGATACATTTATTCCGGCTTTTTATACTCTGAGTTCAAATACTGCCCAGGTCGACTTTGACTTTCATTCTTTTGGAGTCGATGAAATAAGTACCAGTTACGAACTGGGGTCGATATCATTGGTTGCCCCCCCCCCCGACACACGCAATTCCAGGCCTTCTATCTATAGTAGCAAGGACTTATTTCAGTCATTAAACTGCAGCCATACTGGAGCACCACCTTGAAGAATTGTCTCGTGATTTGAACCAAAAATATTGATTTCAAAATTCCGCACAGGGTCAACAATTTTGCTTCAACCCTAGTACTCAACTGGTATTTATTTTATTGACCCGGGAAGAATGAAAGGCAAAGGCTACCTGGCCGAAATTTCCCCTCCTAACACAACGACGGACGAAATGCTGCTAAGTATTTTTCCCGGCGCAATAACGATTCTGCCAGTTCGCTGCCTTATTTGAACCAGGAATATTGGTTTGAAATTTTGCCACAACGTTGGCAATTTCAGGATGATGGGTAAGCCGGTCACATCCAGCCCCAATAACTGGTACTTACTTTATCGACCCCAAAACTTTGAACCAGAAATATTGGCAGATGAAATCAAACACTAGAAGATGTTATCATATTCCAGATTGTCACGCTCCCAAAAGTCTAAAGATTTATTGAGATTTATGAATGATAGAATCAACACGTTTCAAATGAGTGATACTTCTTGTATTTTATAATTTGTCGTTGGAGGAAGAAAAGGCTTCAGTGTTAAGCAGACATATGTAGAACAAGGAGAAGGAAGGAAATTAGATATTGTTTGACATGGCATAATCGGTAGAGCGTCTGAGAAAATGCTTTGTGGCATATATTTCCAAACTCGGCGTTCTGAGTTCAAATTCTGTCATGATTAGCTTCACCTTTCAGAGTCAATTAATAAGAACCATTCCAGAGTGGTTCGTTGGCCGAACTGTAAACTCGTCTATGATCGAATATCTTGCGGTATTTGTTCCAGCTCATTATTTTCTGAGTTCAAATCCCACCATGGTTTGCTAAGGTGGTGGTAGTGTCAACCTATCGCTCTCTTTACCACCTCCACCTTGCATAATGTTTACCAGAAATGGTGCCAGGCTTCCGATCTGACGATACTTTCTTCATTCACTCCTCCAATATGTCTTGGAGATCCTATCTCCTGATTAATAGACTTCAAAAAATAAACAATTAACTCCAAAGGATGAAGAAATGACCACAGAAGAATTTTGCTATTTATTTGAAAAGAAAAATGGTTTAAAAAGATGTAGGGGGCAGTTCCAACCAAGTATGCTTTCCTGACCCCACCTCATTGAGAAAAAAAAAACAAAGCAAAAATTCTTTTTACAGAACGACTCTTTACCTCCGACGGGACTCGAACCCGCAATCCCCGGCTTAGGAGGCCGGTGCCTTATCCATTGGGCCACGGAGGCTTCAGAATTAACTGTCCTTGTCTTTATATTTAATGTTGATTTTATATAAATTAATTTAAGAGTTATAATTAGCTTGTAACTAAGGGACGGGATTGGTTGTCAAGGTTCGTTCAGTTCAGTTGAGTAGAGCGCTCAGGTGGAATTTAAGAGATACAGAGTTCCATTCCCTGCTTAGCCTCTTCCCCACCCCCGTCTATGAAAGTATTTTACCCGATTTTTTGTTTTCATGGCTATTATCCTACATTCGAGATTTCTCTCGAAACATATAACACACACACATACATACGCGTGCGCGCAGCGAGCACACTCCCCCACACACCAAGAGAGTGGATGGAAAAGAAACAGGTAGAAGTGAGATGATTGAATTATATTTATGTGTGTGTGTGTGTGTGTGTGTGTAAGGTGTGTGTGCGTGCGAGTGTGTATTCTGTCATATATCAAGAAAAAAGATTTAAGTAAAAAAAATGAGGTTAAATCATACCTCCGACGGGACTCGAACCCGCAATCCCCGGATTAGGAGGCCGGTGCCTTATCCATTGGGCCACCCTTGTCTTTGTATTTAACCTTAAATCTAAATGTGTTAAATTAAGAGGTATAATTGACTTGTAACTAAGAGACGGAATCGGTTGTCATAGATTGTTTAGTTCAATGGTGTAGACCGCTCAGTCGGAATTCAAGAGATACAGAGTTCCATTCTCTGTAGCGGCTGCTTAGCCTCTTCCCCCACCCCCGGCTCTTATTCGTTTTCTCGGTTTTCGTCACTGTTTACAATTTTGTTCGAACTGTTTTCAAATTTGGTTTATGGATTAAGTTTTGTAAACTAATTATGAAAATGAAATTCATTTTCCCTATAAAGCCATAATTAAGAAGTTATTAGCCTTTAAACTTTCTAAAATTTGAGTATTTTAGCCAATTAGAAGTATTTTAGACACCACCGTGGCGAAGAAGTCTGTTTTTATAGTAACCAAAGATGCTGCGCATGCGCACTCCTTGTTGACAGTTAGAACCAAGTGTTCTTTCTTGCCTCGGTGAGAAAAAAAAAGACAAAGAGAGGATTTTATAAATGACGTTTCACCTCCGAAAGAACTCGAACCCGTAATCCCCGGCTTAAGAGGCCAGTGCCTTACCCATTGGGCCCCGGAGGATTCTATCTAAGCCGTCCTTGTCTATATTTAACGTCAATGTTATATATTAATTTAAGAGTTATAATTAACTTGTAACTAAGAGACGGGTTCCGTTGTCAAGGATCGTTTGACTCAGTTGAGTAGAGCTCTCAGTTGGAATATAAATGATACAGAGTTCGATTCTGTGTGGCGGCAAGTTAGCCTCTTTTTCTCGATTCTCTCATCTGTTTCTGCAGCTATTCTGCGTTCGAGATTTAGTCGTTTCTAAAATGTTCATTGTTATTTCGATTCACGAGTTTCTTTGCAATCTTTGGTTTAGAGTGAAACGTATCTGCCGGATTGATAACGAAAGTAAAACAACCAAGAAAAATACAAAAATAAAGTTTTGGTACCATCAATATGGAAATGCTTAAATGTCATTATCACCGATCATTCATCTTTACGTTCAGAAGTTGACTTTGTCTTTAAAGATATAAATTAACTTGAAGCTAAAAGACGGGGTCGATAAATAAAGTACCAGCTGGACACTGGGGGGTCGATGTAATCCACTTAGCCCTCTCCCGAAATGGTGGACCTTGTTCCAAAATATGACACCATTTTTACAGATGTTTTTTTTTTTATCGTTACGTTCTGAGTTCAAGTTCCAGCGAGGTCCAAGTTTGCCTTTCATCCTAATCAGTACCAGTTGGACACTGGGGTCGATGTAATTGCTTATTCCCTTTCGCAAAGAACTACTGGCCGTGTACCGAAATTTGAAATTATAATTACAGATTTCTTTAGGATAGCGTGCTAGCAGAATCGTTGGCGTGTCGGACAAAATGTATAGATGCATTCAATAAATACGAACCATTCCAGAGTGGTTCGTTGGCCGAACTGTAAACTCGTCTATGATCGAATATCTTGCGGTATTTGTTCCAGCTCATTATTTTCTGAGTTCAAATCCCACCGTGGTTTGCTAAGGTGGTGGTAGTGTTAACCTATCGCTCTCTTTACCACCTTGGTGAAAATTTTCGAAGAATTTTTGGGTAAAATTTTCGGTGAAAATTTTCGAAAAATTTTTGGGTAAAATTTTCGATGAAAATTTTCGAAAAATTTTGGTGAAAATTTTCGAGTTCAAATCCCACCGTGGTTTGCTAAGGTGGTGGTAGCGTTAACCTATCGCTCTCTTGCATAATGTTTACCAGAAATGGTGCCAGGCTTCCGATTGACGATACTTTCTTCATTCACTCCTCCAATATGTCTTGGAGACCCTCTCTCCTGACTAATAGACTTCAAAAAATAAACATTTAACCCCAAATTACTCTGCTAAAGAATGAAGAAATGACCACAGAAGAATTTTGCTATTTATTTGAAAATAAAAATGGCTTAAAAAGATGTAGGAGGCAGTTCCAACCAAGTATGCTTTCCTGACCCCACCTCATTGAGAAAAAAAACAAAAAGAAAATTCTTTTTACAGAACGACTCTTTACCTCCGACGGGACTCGAACCCGCAATCCCCGGCTTAGGAGGCCGGTGCCTTATCCATTGGGCCACGGAGGCTTCAGAATTAGCTGTCCTTGTCTTTATATTTAATGTTAATTTTATATAAATTAATTTAAGAGTTATAATTAGCTTGTAACTAAGGGACGGGATTGGTTGTCAAGGTTCGTTCAGTTCAGTTGAGTAGAGCGCTCAGGTGGAATTTAAGAGATACAGAGTTCCATTCCCTGTAGCGACTGCTTAGCCTCTTCCCCACCCCCGTCTTAGCCTCTTCCCCACACCCGATTTTTTGTTTTCATGGCTATTATCCTACATTCGAGATTTCTCTCGAAACATATAACACACACACATACATACGAGTGCGCGCAGCGAGCACACTCCCACACACACCAAGAGAGTGGATGGAAAAGAAACAGGTAGAAGTGAAATGATTGAATTATATTTATGTGTGTGTGTGCGTGCGAGTGTGTATTCTGTCATATATCAAGAAAAAAGATTTAAGTAAACAAAAAAATGAGGTTAAATCATACCTCCGACGGGACTCGAACCCGCAATCCCCGGCTTAGGAGGCCGGTGCCTTATCCATTGGGCTACGGAGGCTACTGCATTTCGCATCTCTTTAGTTTTAATGTCAACGTAACATATATTGATTGTAGCATGATAATGAACTGGAATCTAATTATTGCTCCGATTTAAACGTTTCTTAAGTAAATTAACCGTTTAACAATTCTTAATTAGATTGATTGTTTTATATCATTCGTAAATTGTAAAAATTCTTTTTTCTCCGGGTTTTACACTCCAGGTTTGACCCCGGTCTGGTGCTCATTAATCATCTAGGCTTGACCCCGGTCTGGTGCAAATTAATTCTTCAGGTTTGACCCCGGTCTGGTGCCAATTAATTCTCCAGGTTTGACTCCGGTCTGGTGCCAATTAATTCTCCAGGCTTGACTCCGGTCTGGTGCTAATTAATTCTCCAGGCTTGACTCCGGTCTGGTGCCA
>NW_021834298.1:42500-50917 GCF_006345805.1 Octopus sinensis
ACCGCCGCCACCGTCACCACCACCACCGCCGCCGCCACCGTCACCACCACCACCACCGCCACCACCGCCACCGCCACCACCACCACCACCACCACCACCACCAACTCCACCATCATCACCGCCGCCACCGTCACCACCACCACCGCCGCCGCCACCGTCACCACCACCACCACCACCGCCGCCACCGTCACCACCACCACCACCACCACCACCACCACCAACTCCACCACCATCACTACCACCACCATCACCACCACCATCATCACCGCCGCCACCGTCACCACCACCACCGCCGCCGCCACCGTCACCACCACCACCACCGCCACCACCGCCACCGCCACCACCACCATCACTACCACCACCATCACCACCACCATCATCACGCCGCCACCGTCACACCACCACCACCGCGCCGCCACCGTCACCACCACCACCAACCACCGCCGCCACCGTCACCACCACCACCACCACCACCACCACCAACTCCACCACCATCACTACCACCACCATCACCACCACCATCATCACCGCCGCCACCGTCACCACCACCACCACCGCCGCCACCGTCACCACCACCACCGCCGCCGCCACCGTCACCACCGCCACCGCCTACAAGAACAAGGAAACTAAACTATTATTACGAGCGAGAATAATTTCTGCTTCGTCTCAAGCGACATTTTGATTTTTACTTGTTTCTAATTAGTTAATGGTCCCAGGAGGGTAGAGACTAGTCTGCCTGTCTGTGCGTCACGTGCGCCATTCCTTAATTCACATCTCTTTGATTTGGTGTGATTCTAGACACAAGAATCTAAAGTAGCCATATTTTAGTTCTTAGAGAACCACAATGAAGTCGCGTCTAAGTGATCATTTAAACTGCTAGAAATAGCAGTCAAATTTCATCAAATCACATTCAGTAGTTTTAGATGTGTAAAGTATATGTTACATAATGTGATAAGACGGGAAGGTCATGGCTAGAATTCCTTTGATCATAGGGCTGCTTAGTCGGGGCTTGACCCATGCTAAACAACAACAGCAAGAGTAGTGGAGGCGCAATGGCCCAGTGGTTAGGGCAGCGGACTCGCGGTCGGAAGATCGCGGTTTCGATTCCCAGACCGGGCGTTGTGTGTGTTTATTGAGCGAAAACACCTAAAGCTCCACGAGGCTCCGGCAGGGGGTGGTGGCGACATCTGTTGTACTCTTTCGCCCCAACTTTCGCCACAACTCTTTTTTCCTGTTTCTTGTCCCCGACTTCCTATGCAACCGTTGAGCCTTGATGCGCATTCATCCATCCGTCGATGCTCTCAGTGAGTCGGGGGTTGACCTGCTCTCTCTTCTGCGGGTCTTATGAATAGCAAAGGACCACGTATCGGACTTCTCCCACTACAGACAATCCTGAGGCGCGATCTTGCGAGCTCTGGGACGAAGACCGCTTCGATCAACAAACAAACAAACAAACAAGCAACAACAGCAACAGCACCAATTATAAGAATAACCACAGCTACCTCCACCCTGACCACACCACAACAACAACAACAACAACAACAAAAATCACAAAGTCTGCAGGAATGGCAACAAATCTTCAGAATGCGAGGAGTGGATGAGATACAAGGAAAGGGAGAGGATTATCTGTTGAATGCGATTAAAGGGGATTTTTTTTAGGAAGTTTATTAAATCAATACCAAAAGGCAATATTGATCTCCAACACAACGTCGAGGTTGTGTAAGAACACCGAATACTGCGTTGTTGTGTAAGAACACCGAATACTGCGTTATTTCCTTTGAGGGGATCTCTCATGAGGACTCGTGGTGCATAAATACGCACATAATTAGATCGTTGACAAATCCAAAGCAAGGTGAAATCACGTGATCTGGCAGTTCAGGCGGATCGTAGAAGACGTTTCTCGTCTGTCAACGATATAACCACGAGTGCTCTTATGCACCACGCTCTCCTGATGAGGGATCTTATGAAAGGAAATGACACCGGTGAAGGGGTTCGTTGTGTTTGGAGTAAAATATCAATAAATACTTTTGAACTGAACTGTATTGAGAGATTGAGGCAGATCGAACAGCTTCAGTTTCCTTCTCACCTTTTACTTGTTTCACTCATTGGATTGCGGCCATGCTGGGGCACCGCACTCAAGGATTTTTAGTCGAGCGAATTGACCCCAGTACTTTTTCCGTTTTATTTATTTTTTTATTATTATTATTATTATTTTTTGGTTAATGTGGTGCTTATTCTAACACTCTCTTTAGCCGAACGGCTAGCTTACGGGGAGGTAAACAAACCAGCACCTTTCGTCAAGCGGTGATACGGATAAACGAAAACACACACACAAATATATATATTTTTAACACACTTATTCTTATATTATATATATGTGGAGGCGCAATGACCCAGTGGTTAGGGCAGCGGACTCGCAGCTGTAGGGTCACGGTTTCGATTCCCAGACCGGGCGTCGTGAGTGTTTATTGAGCGAAAACACCTACGGTTCCGGCAGGGGGTGGTAGCGATCCCTGCTGAACTCTTTCACCACAACTTTCTTCTGTTGGCCTGCTTGCTTAGCAGGCAATAATCACTCTGGAAATCGAAACCGTGACCCTACAGCCGCGAGTCCGCTGCCCTAACCACTGGGGCATTGCGCCTCCACATATCTATAATATAATATAAGAATAAGTTTGTTAAAAATATATATATTTGTGTGTGTGTTTTCGTTTATCCGTATCACCGCTTAACGAAAGGTGCTGGTTTGTTTACCTCCCCGTAAGCTAGCAGTTCGGCTAAAGAGGGTGTTAGAATAAGCACCACATTAACCAAAAAAAAATTTAAGGTAAAATTATAAATATATATATATATACATATATATATATACATATATATATATATATATATATATATTATTTTAGTCTTTTACTTGTTTCAGTCGTTTAACTGCGGCCATGCTGTAGCACTGCCTTTAGTCGAACAAGTCGACCTTAGGATTAATTCTTTATAAGCCTAGTACTTATTCTATCGGTCTCTTTTGCCGAATCGCTAAGTTACGGGGACGTAAACACATCAATATCTGTTGTCAAACGATGGTGGGGGGACAAACACAGACCCACAAATACATACATGCATACATACATACACACACACAAACACACAACACATATACAAGTATATATATATATATATACAAATATATATATACATATGTCTATATATATATATATATATGTATTTATATGTATGTATATATATATTTGTATATATATATATATATATATATATATATATATATATATATATATACATATATATACATATACACGACGAGCTTCTTTCAGTTTCCGTCTACCAAATCCACTCGCAAGGGCTTGGTCGACTCGAAGCTATAGTAGGAGACACTTGCCCAAGGTGCCACGCAATGGGACTGAACTCAAGACCCTGGGGTAGCGAAACGGTAATGCCCGCGCCTTTGTTTCATTAATTTTACTTAATTAATTAAATCAGGATGGAACAAGACTCACTTCATCATATGGTACGATAATGAGAGTAGTAGAGCGTCCGATTAAATGTCTGACAAAGTTTAGTTGCGTCTCTTTACGACTTGGGTTCGAATCCCACCGGGATTTACTTTGATTTCTCTCTCTCCTCTCTCTCTCTCTCTTCCTTTCTCTCCCTCTCTTTACCCCTCGCCACTCTTCTGGTCAGTCTGGTCAATAACACAAATACCAGGATGTAAAAGACAACGACGCCACCTGGTGGTAGAATAAAGAATTAACTAGATTATTAATAATGATATCAATTTTTGGCTCAAGACCAGCACATTTTGAGGGGAAGGGGAGTCGATTACATTGACCCCCAGTACAAAACTGGTGCATATTTTATCCTCCTCAAAAGGATGAGAGGAAAAGTCAACCTCGGCTGAATTTGAACACAGAAAGTAAAGACGGACGAAATGCCACTAAGTATTTTGTCCGACGCGCCGACGATTCTGGCAACTGGCCGTCTTAAATAAAGCTACAGAGAATAGCATGTATATGTTAGAGGAAATCCTTTGGATACAAAATGTCGGAGGCTGTCTGCGGGACACGAAGCCACGAGTATGTGTGTTTCTATGAGAGAGAGAGAATGAGAGAGAGGGGAAGCGAGGGAGAGAAAGAGAGAGAGAGAGAGCGAGGGACTCTACGTGTAAACAACAATTTCTTAGCGTCCACCATTCTAAGTAATCCATTATCGCTACCAGCGATTATTCACATTTCTTGAAGTTTCCAAACCAAAACACCGCCACACATCGCTGACTCCAAGCCAGAAAACATGTTGGTTCTAAAAGCCTCAACTGGTGCATTCTCTTTAATTGTCTTCCAATTTTTACTGTTATTTTATTCCGTTTTCTCTTCCGCCAAACGTTTCTATTCCTTGTAGTGATTTTTACGATACACATATTTTACCATTTCCCAAGAGTTCGTTGGTTCTAACAGTCTGACCTTTGTTCATTTTTGTTTGTAATATTTCCAGGCTTTCAGCCTTAGATTATTGTCTTTGAAGAATTTTGCTGTTTTTCCATCCCAATTATTTTCCCCCACTTGTCTCCTTTAACATTCTACGATGCATTTTTCGCTCGTCCATCGAAAACTGCAAATCTGTGAAGAATTTTTCCTTTGATTTGTTAAGCGAATATAAATGGATTTGTTCTAGCATAGCACTGACTTTTAGTCGGATAGATTCCACATTTTTATGCTTGTTTGTTCGGCATAAAAACATCGGTGCTATCTGGTAATGAAGAATGGCATGGAGTCAAAGACGACATATCTGACCTTCGCAACACATCACCGATCAAAATTGGCCTCTGTTTATTTCATGCGCCAGCTAAATGCAGCATGTTCCCTCTGCGCCGCATTTAAAAACATAAGTGCAAGATTCTGTTCTCTGTTAAATATTCCAAACCATAGACTTCTTAGTTACGTTTTAAATATTCCTGGGTTTTATATATTTATTTAGTTTATTTATTTATTTGTTTATTTTTGTATTTATTTATTACCGTGTGGTTCAGAAGCATGTTCTTCAACCATACGGTTCCGTGTTCAATCCCACTGCACGGCACCTTGGGTCATTGTTTTCTACTATTACCATGGACCTAACAGTGTCTGAGTGAAAATAACAGACGAAAACTGTGTGGAAATCTGCCATATATATATATATATATATATATGTGTGTGTGTGTGTGTGTATATATATGGAATATAAATGGAATAAGTATAAAAATAAACATTGTCAATTTAATTTTTAAAAATTCCATATGTGGCTGAAGAGTGCTCTACATTTTAAAACTCATGTAATACTTACATTCTTTAATTAAATGAAGTAGCATGAAACGATTGTACTACACTACCTTTGGATATCCTAGTTGCTTATTTTGATTATATATATATATATCTTTTATCTTTCCTTTCACTTGCATCAGTCATTATACTGTGACCATGCTGGGGCACCGTCTTGAAGAAACTTAGTCGAATGAATCGATACCAGGTTTTCTTTTGCCGAACCGCTGTGTTACGGTAGTTGCCCTTCTTGAGATTTTATGATTACATTTATAAAACTTAATACTTAGTATGAATTTTTACTTAATTGGTTTTTACATGCTAATTGATAAAATCCGATATAAATCTCATCACTGATTATAATTGATGTAAGTATTTCCGTTTCTGTCTTCTAAATCCACTGGCAAAGCTTCGGAATGAACCCGGAATCGTGTGGTTGGAAAGCAAGCTTATAACCACACAGCCACGCCTGGGCCTTCAGAATACAGTTATAGATTTGCTTCGGTCAACAGTTTATGTTGCTTCGAGTGTAAATACTGAATCTGTAGTAAAGTTGTGGAGAGTAAAACGGGAACACAAACATACGGCGGACATATTGTTTGCTATCGTCGTAACATACGACGTTAAGAAAAATCTATTGATATGTTCTGCAGTATATTATAACAGCATGCATATACACACATACATACATGATGCGTTAAGCATACACATGCATTCATATATATATATATATATATATAAATATATATATACATACATGTATACATACATACTTCCATACATATATATATATATATATATATACTTCCTCGCCACACCCGATCGGAAGGCTGGTCCGTCTCAGGGTGTGCCCATTTACAGCTGGGTGGACTGTGGAGGACTGCTCTAGAACAAAAACGCGCCGCTCGCCCCGGAACCGCGTGACTGTGAGTACCACACCCATACCACTGCCCCCCCCACACACAAACACACGCATAAAAACATGCACACAAGCACCACCCCCACTCACACGCACACTCACACACAGACACCCACACATACGCAAGCATACACACGCACGCACACATACAGACACACGCACACATACAATCACACATACACACGCACGCACAGACACGCACACACAAAAGCACACACGTAAACATACACATACCCCCAAAAATGCACACACACACACCCAAACATGCACACACACACACACACACAAATGCGCACACTCACACACACTCCTACACACACACATAACCGTGTACCCGGCTTTACAACAGCCCCTCACATTCACACACCAAGATATAATCCTTGGACATCTGGTAACGCCAACAGAATTAAGTTGGATTGTTTATAGGGTTATGTTTTATTGTTTGTTTTGTTATGTTTTCCTTTTAAGGAAAAATGTCGAAGTTTCTTTGAACAAATATAAAAAACAACGTGTGTGTTTTATGTATGTATATATGTGTATGAGTGTATACATATATACACACACTTAGAAGCATGTATGGATTGTATGTATGTATATACATGCATCTATGGATTGTGGGTCTTAGTGAGGTGTGTGTGTGTACATCTTGCACACCCTACATGCACACATATAAAATTATGCATGTGTATGTATGTATATACATATATATACATACACACAGGACGCACGCACATGCACAAAACACACACACATATATATGTATGTATGTATGTATGTATGTATGTATGTATGTATGTATGTATGTATGTATATATATATGTATGTATATATATATATGTATGTATGTATGTATGCATGTGTTTATATATAATATATATATATATATATATATATATAAATATATATATATATATGGTGTGTGTGTGTGGATGTGAATGTCCCACGATTAATGTGTATATACATAAACGTACATAAGCTAAAAAGCACAAGAAAAACGAATAACAATATTAATAATACAAATAATAACCATAATAATAATAATAATAACAATAATGATGATGATGATGATGATGATGCCGTTGCTCGTTGGCTATTGAAGTTATCGATTTCCTATTCGCTTCCAAGGTTTTAAACATTTAATTAATATCTTAAAGATTTTCTATAACACACCATTAAAGGTGGATTTCTACCTCGTCTTAGGTAGGTATTAACGTGTTACAACCACACAAGCACGTACAGATATATATATATATACATATACATACATACATACATACATACATACATACATACATACAATACATATATATATATATTTATATATATATATATATTTATACACACACACACACACACATATATATATATATATATATATATATATGAATGTATGTATGTATGTATGCATGCATGTATGTATGTGTTTATGTGTGTGTGTGTATAGGTGCACGCGTGTGTCCGTGTGCATCCTATACATGACGTAGTTTGTGTTTGTCTCGTCCAATTTAGCGTGTTACTAACCATAATGAACCAAGTCGGAAGTCCGACATGTTGTGTGTAAATATTTCATCACGAACATATGTTGTGTGCTTTCCCTACCAAGTAACAGCTGATAATACAATCAGCCGCTTTTCTCCCCCTCTGCCACTGCTCGCACCTAGACTGTTGCATGCTCATGCATCTATCTACCTATCTATCTATCTATCTATCTATCTATCTATCTATCTATCTATCTGTTTATCTATCTATCTATCTATCTATCTATCTATCTATCTATCTACCTATCTATCTATCTATCTATCTATCTATCTATCTATCTATCTATCTGTTTATCTATCTATCTATCTGTCTATCTATCTATTATCTATCTATCTATCTATCTATCTATCTATCTATCTATCTATCTATCTATCTATCTATCTATCTATCTATCTATCTATCTGACATCTCCGGCTCCATGTAGACGACGGTGAACAGGTGTGGTCTCCGTTTGTGAGGCACGCATTCCCGCAACTCGTCTCCATGACCGAACTACAGTCGTGGATCAAAAAGAGGCCGAAGAAGGGCGAATGGCACCGCGAGTGTCGCGTTGCTCTCAAGCAACTCTGCCGTCCCGGGTCGACCTTGAGTGACTTCAACACAACCAAAGCATTCTATAGGGGATTAGTTGAGGGGAGGTACGACGACGAGCTCGG
>NW_021834299.1:0-12500 GCF_006345805.1 Octopus sinensis
GCGTGCCTAACGATTCTGCCAGCTCGCTGCTTTAATGTACAAGTGTACAAATGTAATAATAAGAGCACTCAGAGAATGAAAACATCCGCCAAGGCAACACCAGCATCCTCTCGACGATTAGCCAGAGATGGTTTTCAAAATGAGAATATCTGAAATAAACTCAACTGCTCTCACAAACAAGAATACTAAAATTGAACCTGACCACTTTCAAAAATTAAGTAAAAAAACTGGAAAAATAATCCAGAATCCTTGTCCGGTACCATATCAATCCCTAAATTTAATCAGTTCGTGCCAGTCACAAGGCCAAACATCGTTGAAAGTTTCATTTGAATCCATCCAGTGGTTCTTGAGATATCTTGTCCACGGACAAACAAACAAACAAACGCGACTGAAAACAATACTTCTGCCTTCGCTAAGGTGGAGATAATAATTATTATCATTATTTCCGTATTTTTCTTTTTAAGGCGGAGCGCTAGCAGAATCGTTAGCACGCAGGGCAAAATGTTTAGCGGCATTTCGTCCGTCTTTACGTTCTGAGTTCAAATTCCGCCGAGATCGATTTTGCCTTTCATCTGTTCGGGATCGATTAAATAAATGCAATCAACTTGCCCCACACCAACCTCTCCTTCCCCCAAATTTCAGGCCTGGTGCATATAACAGAAATGATTATACCTGTGTCTGTTTTGATATTTCAAGTCCGCATTTGTATTTGCACTCCGCAAGCAAATTTCGTCCCCCAGTTTGCGCATAAAGAGCTGAAAGAAATACCGCAAAGTGTTTTTTTATCTGATGCGCTATCGATTCTGCTAGCTCGCCGTTCGTTGTTGTTGCCGTTGTTGTCGTTGTCGTCGTCGTTGTCCTTATTATTGTTGTTGTTGACATCGTCGTTGTCACTGCAGTTGTGGCAAGGAGGCCCCCGTCACACTGATGTGAGGCTCAGCCTAAAGGAGCGTCGGCCCAGAAGGAGCCTCAGTTGAAGCATTTAACGATTCGCCGCGGTTACACATAAGAACATATCTTGATCCGGTCGTGCAAGACACGGGGTATCAGACTGAGGATACGAAGACAGCCGAAAAAGATCCAGACATCTTGTGTGAAAGAGTTTCATTGGTTCGGACAAGTATCCCAACCGGATACTATGGATACTGGTGTGATTCCCGGGATAATTCACATCTTGTTTGACAGTCAAATGCCCTACACTGTTTGGACGTCTTCCTCTGGACGCCTGTAGATTTCAAGGGTCATCAAGATAGAGTGTACACCGTTTCAGGACCTTTTACGGCATAATGGCCCCAACTCATTGATCTGAAGCTCCCCTTAAAGGATCAGCTCCTTAGGAGGAATTTCAGCGGGAGAATTTATCGATCCACTGCGGTTCGACAAGAGCATATATCGATTAACTTGTGGAAGACTTTGTTTATCGAGTTAAGCATACGGAGTCTGCCTTGGCAGATCGAAACACCTGGTGTGGAAGAGTTTCATTCGTTCGGGCAAGTGATTTGACTCCAAAGATAATTCACTTTGTGTTTGGCAGTCAAACGACGTACACGACTTTGACTTCTTCCTTCAGATGCCTGGAGAGTTCTGGGGTCATTAAGGGAAAATGCGCACCATTTCGGGGCCTTCTTCTCGACAGCTTTACTCGCTGCTCACCGCCCCCCCCACCCACAACCACCACTAGTCACACCTCAGTGAAAAGACAGAATAGTCACGGATACAATGGCTTTGGTCGTTGTCTTCTCTATCAGAACTGCCTCGTGGATGACTATCGTGTCACGACGAGGGTTCCAGTTGATCCGATCAACGGAACAGCCTGCTCGTGAAATTAACGTGCAAGTGGCTGAGCACTCCACAGACACGTGTACTCTTAACGTAGTTCTCGGGGAGATTCAGCGTGACACAGACTGTGACAAGCCTGGCCCCTTTTCACAAAGGCTGGCCTGTTTGAAATACAGGTATATCAGAAACAGGAAGAAAAAATGAGAGGAAGTTGTGGTGAAAGAGTACAGCAGTGTTTGCTGAGAATCGAAACTGCAATCCTGTGACCGCGAGTCCGCTGCCCTAACCACTGGGCCATTTCTCCTCCACAGTTGACTATAACCAGTAGCTGGCGGTGTCACACAACTTCCCAAATAAGCTACTTTGTGTTTGGTGTAAATTATGATTTCTCGGCGGAAGCTTTATGCTTATCATGATGCTGTGCTTCGGTCATTCTTGAACAAAAAACATTTGTTATTAACAACATCTAATGGAAAGGTATGTCATATTGAAATATGTCCCAGAGAGGAAAGTAGGAAATATGTCTCGTTTGGACCGTTAATGCACATTATGGTATATTGGAAGGAAACGGTTGGACATACGGACATATGAACAAACTTTATGTGTGTGTATACACACACACATGCACACACACACAAACACGCACGCACATATATATGTATGTATGTATGTATGTATGTTGTATGTATGTATGTATGTATGTATGTGTATATACATATATAGAGAAAAAGACAGACAAAGAAAGACAGAGATAGTTAGATAGATAGATAGATACATAGATACATACATACATACATACATATATAATACATATGTACATATATACATACACACATATGTACATACATATGTGAATGTGTGTGGTGTAGTTACGCGCATATATATGTATAGAATTGTTGAGATCAGCATATGTCTATATATCGGCATCTATATACATTTAGATATTATATATAATATATATAATATATATATATTATTATATATATATATATATATATATATATACAACATACATACATACATACATACATACATACATACATACATACATACATACAAACATAATACATATATATACATAAATACATACATACATACACGCGCGCACATATCTATGACTGCTTATGTATACGTATGGCAGTTATTCTGTGGGTAGTCAGCAGACAACTATATATCACAATCTTATGTCTTCCGTACACTATGTAGAGATGTAGAGATAGGTCTAATAACATTGCAGTCTGCTTATTTACGGTCACTGTTAGACATGTGGCCATGTGACATGTGTTTCCTGCAATCATTTCCGCCATATTGAATTGTCGCAACGTCTGCTAAACTTCATTGTATTTGGCGGATATAGATCTTAATAAATATATGCGTGTGTGTATATGTATGTTTGTATATATATATATATATATATATATATCTATGCGTAAAATTAAATGTGTATATGTGGTTGGTCGTGCTAGTTTATATATATATAGTGAATATATATATATATTATATATATATATATATATATATATATATCTATATATATATTCACTTGTATGACAATATTTATATATGTATCTATATATGTAGCTATTTACGTATATATTGCATAGATAGATAGATAGATAGATAGATAGATAGATAGATAGATAGATAGATAGATAGATAGATAGATAGATAGATAGATAGATAGATAGATAGATAGATAGATAGATAGATAGATAGATAGATAGATAGATACTCTATCCATCTAGTAGATTTAATATTTTGTATGACGTTACAGTTTAAAATGACTACTTCACCAATACTTGAAGCTCTATGCTGAGTTGATTTATCAGATGAAGTGTATTTCAGTACTAACGTTTGTTCCCCTACATACTCGGCAGCCAACTTCCGGTTGCTGTTGAACCTTCGGCTGAGTCACGCTAGAACTTCACTTCATGCTGACGTTCACTTCCGACCAGTTAGTTTGGTACTGTTTTGTATAATAACGGTCACAATAATAGAGCGTCTACCAGCAGTCGTTCAAACATAGGTTGCATCATGTGAACAGAACTGACGCAAAGCAATGAACTTCCACTATCATTCGACGATAACAGTCCTTTTTGGAAAATATGGCTGTATCATCACGAAGATGACAGCTTCTAGATTGTTACCACGTCAGTGAAACTTTGCGTAGTGTAAGACTATGTCACAAGCTGCGGCGTAGCACATGTGAAGAAATTCTAATTACGAATTAAGAACAACTGTAGCAATGGAAGCATTATCAGTCGAACATACATAGTGCATATGTTTGTTTTTTTATACACCAAATTTGCTACTGCTCGACGCCGAGTGTTAAAGAACTCCTAAATGTTACAGAGCAAGCGAGGGGCTATGCTTCAGCACACCAGCAAATAGACTTCACTCTATTTGCACGTAAGTCATAGACCAGCGATTCACTTCGTTTCCAGATCATCCGAGTACATGGTATTTATAAGCCACAATAATGGCAAAATATTTGACAGAATACAACTCTCGGTGATTCCGAGGTGAGTTGGTTGCCTGGTCTGTGACATTCATGTACTCCTTAACATTCAAGAGTCGTTTGGGAAGCTTTACCCGGATGCTATCCCGCAGCAAATTTGGCATATAAACAAAGCACATATACTATCTATGTGTGACCGATAATGTTTACACATGCACATATAGGAGCGTCGTGAGTACAATCGTCCTGTAGGCGCTGACTTTTGTGCTGATCTTAAGATGCTTGTTGTTCCACACACGCTGGCACAGTCTGTCAAATGTTTTCTTTGCCTTTGCGAGTCTGTTGTCAACTTCTTTGTTGATAATCGCATCTGATGAGATGGTACGCCCAAGATAAGTGAACTGCTGTACTGACTTCAGTTCTGTTTCGGCAATGGTGATGTGGGGTGGATTGTACTCTTTCTCAGGAGTTGGTTGGTGTAGGACTTCAGTCTTTTTCAAGCTTACTTCCAGCTCGAAGGTCTGGGCGGCCTCTGCAAAACGGGATGTAATGCGCTGCAGGGCTCTTTCTGTGTGTGCAACAAATGCGGCATCATCTGCAAAGAGAAGGTCCTGAATCAGTTGCACTTGGATCTTGGTTTTTATCCTGAAGACGCCGGAGGTTGAAAAAACTGCCATCCAGACGGTACCTGATGTAGACGCCGTCTTCAGCGTTGAGGTCTACAGTGGCCTTTTTGAGTATCATGCCGAAGAGAGTTGGTGCCAGAACACGGCCCTGATTCACGTCGTTGTTGATGGGGAATGACTGATAGATCGCTATTCAGGCGGACTTGTCATCGCTGGTCTTCGTGACGCTGCATGATCATGGTTAGGAATTTTAGGGGATAGCGGAGTCGGTTCAGGATCTGCCACAGACCTTTTCTGCTCACAGTGTCGAACTGTTTCGTCAGATCGACAAATGTTACATTAAGTGGTTTGTTTTGCTTCCAGCACTTTTCTTGGATCTGCCTAAGAACAAAAACCATATCTGGTGTGCTCCTGTTGTCTCTGAAACCACATGGCTTTCTGGAAGATGATTTTCGGCTAGAACTTTTCCTACAGTGGAAAGCAGGGTGACCCCACTCCCCGCCGGAAGTTTGAGAAGTCTGACTTTTCTTCTTTGTTTTCGTACAGTGTAATGAGGACATAATGATGACATACTGATGACAGCACACATATGTGTTGACATATACACACACACACATATACAAATATACACATATACATGCATACATACATATATACATACATATATGTATATATATGTGCATGCACACGCACGCACAGATAGAAACATAGATAGATAGATAGATAGATAGATAGATAGATAGATAGATAGATAGATAGATAGATAGATAGATAGATAGATAGATAGATAGATAGATACACAGACAGAACAGACAGACAGACAGACAGACAGACAGACAGTCAGATAGATAGATCGATAGATCGGTAGATAGATAGATAGATAGATAGATAGATAGATAGATAGATAGATAGATAGATAGATAGATAGATAGATGCTCATGTATACACGTAAATATATATACATATATATATGCACATACTAAGTAATTAAGGGTTTAGCAACGATTTGCCTCACCACACACCGAATTTAGAAATAGCAGTCAAATACATATGCACTGACACACAGACACAGAAACACACATAGATGCACACACACAGACACATATATATAGACATGTATACACACATATAGATACATATATTTAACATACACACATATATATACGTACATGATGTGTGAGTGTGTGTATATGTATGTATGCATATATGTATGTGTGTATATATATGTATGTATGTATGCATGCATGTATGTATGTATGTATGTATGTATGTATGTATGTATGTATGTATGTATGTATGTATGTGTGTATGTATGCATGAATGCATACATACATATATCCTTACATATACTTATAAATGTATATATGTGTATATAAAATAAAGAAATGTGAGAGGAAATGGGATGAAGAACACCTACGCACCGATACACATACCGCAACACTTGCACGCGCGCGATCGTGTTTGAGTGTGTGTGTGTGTGTGTGTGTGTGTAGGATTGTGTGTGAGTGTGTGTGTGTGTGAGAGTGTGTATGTGTATGCGTGTGTGTCTGTGTGTGCGTGCGTGTGTGTGTGACTACATAATCTCGCAGAAACAAGAATGGAAAACCGGTCTCAATATGGAACGCACACAATAATGAATCTGTGAAGCTATAAATCTTAAGGGCAGCGAAGCGAAACAGAAAGAAGGATGGAGAATGGAAGTGCTGAAGGAAGAATAAACTAGAAAAACTATTTAGAAGTTTGATTGGCATAGAAGTATGGGAATGAAACGAAAAAATGCGGTGTCGGGTGGCTGTAAAAATCTTATACATCAATCTGATTGGATTCGATGAAGCATCTCAGAGATAAGGTGCGAAAAACTTCATGGATTTTAGTGAACGAACAGAAATCAATACATTGGTTTATTGATTGGTCACATGACTCGCTCTCTTTATCTTTATCTATTTGCTTATCTGTCTATCTACCCGTGCATCTACCCGTGCATCTAGCTATCTATTTATTTATCTAGTTATCAATCTATCTAGCTTGTTATACTTATATAGATAGATAGATAGATAGATAGATAGATAGATAGATAGATAGATAGATAGATAGATAGATAGATAGATGGATAGATAGATAGATAGGTAGGTAGGTAGGTAGGTAGGTAGAAAGAAAGAAAGATGAAAGATAGATAGATAGATAGATAGATAGATAGATAGATAGATAGATAGATAGATAGACAGACAGACAGATAGATATGTAGGTAGGTAGGTAGATACATACATATATAGGTATAAATATATATATCTATATATATATATATATAATATATAATATATATATATATATATGTATAGGTATATAAATATATATATATCATATATATGCATGTATAAATTTTATATGCATGTGTGTACATATACGTTTCTGTGTATATTTATATATATTGATACATACATTTTTATATGCATGTGTATGTATATTGATATACATACATACGTATGTGTGTGCGCACGCGATGTGTGCCAACTCACAAAAAACTCTCGGCCTTAATTCAGTCTACTAAATACTAATAAAAAATATACATTTACTCATATATTGAGTTCTAGCTTTCCTATTTGCATCTTCATACCTATATATATATATATATATATATATATATATATATATATATATGGCAGTAAATTGAAAAATCTTCTTTCTTTTCTTTCTACTATTCATTTATACCTATTGATCTGTATATCCATCTGTCCGCCAGTATATCTTCGTATATCTCCCTGTATAAAAGCCCAAGTCAAGCGTCACACGTTTGGCTGTTAGCTCCATACATTTTCTGCCATAATACCAAAATGTGAGAGGAAAGAGAAATTAGTACCTGTGCTGAAAGAGGTTATAAAAACAAAAAGATTTTTTTAGAGTGCTACATTAGATATATATATATATATATATATATATATGTATTCTGACGTATGTATGTTCGTATGTGCGCACAAACATACATACATACATACATACATACATACATACATACATACATACATACATACATACATACATACATACATACATACATGCAAAGATACATCAGGATAATTAAAAAGAAAATATCTACAGACGAAATTGACCATATTGAGACCGATATGTCAAAGAAACATTATTGGAACTTATAAAAATTAAAGCAGAACCGGCCAGATATTGTTGCATGGGACCACAAGGAAAAGAAATATTCTGTTATGGAAATTAGCTGCATTCTGGATAACAGTGTAGTTAGAAGCCTACAGGAAAAAGAGAATATCTATGGATCATCGATAAAGAGTTTCAAGTAGAATGCCTAATGCTCTATACTTATTATTATCGGAGCTACAGGATACATACGTCTGGAGCAAAGTTTAACTAAACGTGAGTTCTTGGCAAGGTGGGGTGAACACAAATCCTTAAGCCATACACTACAAATGTTCACAATATTTGGGAAAAAAGAATTTGTAAAACCTTAGTTTTGACGAAAAACTGATCGTAACAAAACAAGATCCTTTCCTTCACAACCTTGCTACCAAGGAGGTGGCCGACAGAAATTAACTTTAAATTTAAAAGAGCAAGAAAACATACACATACACACACACACACACACACACACACACACACACACACACACACACATACATACATAGACATACATACATAGAAACAAAGATATATAGACACAGACATACGTTCAAACATACATACATACATACATACATACATACATACATACATACATACATACATACATACATACATACATACGTACATACATACATACGTACACGATCACCATAAATGCACAGGACATAATCACACTGCCACCATCACCGCTATTACCATCTCCAACACCAACACTCTCCGCCACCTACGGTCTACCGTCAACTGTTTCCACCACCAACAACAACAACAACAAAACCAATATGAACAACAACAACAACAAAGCCAACATGAATAGCAACAACAACAATCAAACTACCAAATCGATTTTTATACAACACAAGAGATTTAAGACATGGTTCTCAACACAATTCTGTCAACACTGGACGAAAACTATTTTTTCGCCGCGATAAATATTTAATATACATTCATACATATGTGTGTGAGTGGTTGTGTGTGTGTGTTGTGTGTGTGTGTGTGTACGTGTATGTATATATATATATATTATATTAGTATATTAATATATATATATATATATATATAATATATATATATGTATGTATATATATACATAATGGTATATATATATCTATAATATATCTTATAAAATTATTAGAGACAAAACCACTATTTTGCAAAACAAACAAGGAAAGACTTAATCAATACATAAAATTTTAATAAATAGTCAAAAAAACCGCCACTACAATTGTTTCTTGTCTTGATCGACAATCTTCAGGTGGACTTCCAATCTAAAATATCAATATTTTAAAATATAAAAATAATAATTTTAAAATAATTAAAGTATGAATGAAAAAATATAAATTATAATCCATATATAACCTATATATAATCCATATATAATCAATATATAACAATATATAAACTAATATAAACTAAAATAAACCTATCAACAATTAAATATAAAATATAAATAATAAATATAAAATATAAAACAAACAAAAAAATAATAATATATAATAATAAACTATATATACACCCATACACATATACCTAATTATATATAACCATATCTAACTACATACACTAAATCACACACCTATATATATATCCCTATACATACACATAAAACGTCTAGGCAACTATAAATAAATAAATAGCTAAATACTTCAACACAGTACTTATTCATACTCCCACACACACACACATACAACCCACATTCACGCTCTAGAAAACGGACATCACTTAAATTATGAACGGAGAAATGGAATAATGGAATTAAAAATTATATTCACTTGGTAAAACGAACACTACTTAAAAATTATGAATGAAACAATGCAATAAAACAACAGACATCGCAAATAGACACAAATTACTACGAATTCCCTAACAAACCTACCATGATAACCCAAAACCATAAAAACATATAATGAAAAAATCTCCCTTTACTAAACTCTATAACATACCTATATAGCATCCCCCTAACCTAAACATTCACACACAAATACACACACGTGACGTAACCACACACCCACGACATATACAAATACCCACCCACTTACACATACCTATACATACATATAAACCTCAACATATACTCCAAAACCCACTCAACCCCACACAGACAAATAAACACAAAAATATGAATGGATTCTTTTATAAAACTACCATGATAAGCTAAAACTCACAAAACATAAATGATAAAACCTCCCTTTACTAAACACTATAACATACTTATATAGCAATCCCTTTAACCTAACATTCACACACATACACACACGTAAAACCACACCCCATAACAAATACAAACACCCACCCCACTCACACACACCCACAAGTACATATAAGCCTCAACATATACACCAAACAAAATTACTTTACCAAGGAACTTAACATATGTATAAAAAGTATAACCGCTCTGGAAACGAACATCTTTTAAAATAATGAATGGAGAAATGGAATAAATGGAATTAAAAATAATATTCACGTGGCAAAACGAACACCACTCAAAATTATGAATGAAACAATGTAATAAAAACAACCAACATCGAAAATAGACAAATTACCACGAATTCCCTAAAAAAACCATGATAAACCAAAACTCTTAAAAACATATAACGATAAAATCTCCCTTGCTAAACTCTATAACAAACCTATATAGCAATCCCCCTAACCTAAACATTCACACACAATACACACACGTAAACCACAGACCCCGACTTATACACATACCTATACTAACTTATAAACCTCATATACACCAAAAACCACTCCCTCCCCACACAGACAAATTAACACATACATCCCAAAACCTAAATAACAAACCCATATACACATTCACACACAAACACAAAGTTGTCTACTCCTTATGCAGAGTTTGGCCATCTCCTGTACCTACACCTTAGAACCATCATGGCATCTGTTGTGGCTCTTCAAACCAGACAATGTTCTGAAAGACACCCACATAGATTGCACATCCGATTTGAACTACCAAGAGCAGCAGATAATTTCTGATCTTTGTGGATCTTAAAATGTCTTTTGAAGCCTCCGTTAGATTTGCCTTCAAAGGTGTGCACAGACATATAGGCAGAATAGTTGGTGGAGGTTCGTTTTCCATGGGTTCGCAAATGAGATTTGAACCTAGCAAAAGAAAGGCATGGTCTGTCACAAACTGTGCACACAAAAGGGTCATTGTCATTCACCTTTTCGATTGTAACATTCTTCCTTAAATCTCTTTTGAGTCTTACATGCGTTATCCTGGCCTCTTCAAACGCTTTCACTCCACTCCACACTTTTGTTCGCCATTCAGCTCGATCCGAAGCAAGGGTTTCTATGTCTTCTGGATCCATTCCAAGTGACTTCATTGTAGTCCTTATACCGTCCTTAAACCTTTTTTTTAGGTTTACACCGATAGTGTTTCCCCTCTGCAAGCTCACTATAAAACAGCTGTTTCTGCATGCGTTAATCCGCCATTCGAACAATATGGCCACACCATCTCATTTGGTTCATCAAAATCATAGCTGTAATTGAGGTGACACCTGCAGGTGCAAAGACATCCGTGTTTGGAGTAAAAGAACTCCAGTTAATGTTTAAAATGCATTGAAGGCATTTTGGTGGAATTGTTCTAACAATTTAAAATGCTTTTCATAACAAATCCATGTTTCACAAGAATACAATAGGGATGGTAAGACAAATGATTTGTAAAGAATCAGCTTTGTATTGTTATTTATAAGTCGCTGGCACCAAACGCGTGACTCCAAGCCACTAAATGCTTTTGCTGCCCTTTGAATTCGCAGATGTATTTCTGTATCTAGATTTCCATCATTTTGTACAGAGCTTCCAAGGTAGATGAACGAATCGACAACCTCAAGTGACTTTACCCTTAACAAAAATTTTATATATATAGGCGCAGGCGTGGCTGTGGAGTAAGTAGCTTGCTTCCCAAACACATGGTTCCAGGTTCATTCCTATGGCGTGGCAGCTTGGGCAAGTGTCTTCTACTATAGCCCCGGGCCAACCAAAGCCTTTTGAGTGGATTCGGAGACTGAAAGAAGCCTGTCGTATATGTGTGTATGTGTGTGTGTTTGTGTCTGGTTTTATCCTCCTACCATCACTTGACAACCGATGTTGGTATGCTTACGTCACCGTAACATAGCAGTTGGTCAAAAGAGACCTATAGACTAAGTGCTCCAGCATGGCCGCAAACAAATGACTGAAACTAATAAAAGAATAAAGACATATATATATATATCAACATATGTGTATACATATATATATATTATATATATATATATATATTATATATATATATATATTTTAGTCAATTTAGGGTAGCAAAAAAATTCAATAGAAATTTATCGCAACCAGCGGCCTGGTGAAAAAGAGAAAATAGTCATCGACTAAATATATAAATATAACGATTTAGGAGTGACCCCAACAGGTCACTCGTCCACCAGAAAGAGCAGCCATAACTCACACCGCCAAGTATTATTAATTCAGAAATTAGGTGAAAATTT
>NW_021834299.1:17500-22500 GCF_006345805.1 Octopus sinensis
GCACTTGAAGATGTTCATCAAATTTGGTTTATCAATGAAATCGGAGAGGGTTTCTGTGTATTATAAATACCTATAAACTACAAGTGTTTGCATAGACAATAATGTGAGGGCGATCTCTGATGACGCACAAATAAAGCTTGAAACTAGTTAGATATATCAGTTTTATTGGCATAGCTCAGTGGTTAGAGCATCGCGCTCACAATCACAAGGTAGTGATTTCGATTCTCGGACACGGATTATGTGTTGTGTTCTCGAGCAAGACACTTTATTTCACGTTGCTCCAGTTCACTCAGCGGCAGAAATGAGTTGTGGCATGACTGGTGCCAAGCTGTAACAGATTTTGCCTTTCCCTTGGATAACACCAGTGACATGGAGAGAGGGGACCGGTATGAATGGGTGACTGCTGGTCTTCCATAAACAAACTTACATGGACTTGTGCATCAAGGAGTAACTTTCTAGGTGCAATCCCATGGTCATTCATGACCGTATGGGGTCTTTGTCTATTTTACTGGTGCACAGTGAAAGAAAACATCAGTGGTTCAAATCCGGTGCTTGCTGTTCACAGCTGTTTAATTTTATGCTTATTGAAAACGCGTAAAATCTAAACTTACCTTACTGTTCTAAACGCACGCGCGCGCACCACACACACACACACACACACACGAACACACACATGCACTTGCACACGTATTTGTGTCCGAAGGACGTGTAAACATTTCTTGCCATATACGTGTGTGTGTGTTTGTGTGTGTGTATATGTGTGTGTGTCTGCGAGCGTGAGTATATGTATATATTAATATATGTGTGCATGTGTGTATGTGGTAATATTTGTGTGTATGTGTGTGTGAAGGCGCCTGGCTTAGTAGGCTATTAGGCTCACGATCATAAGGTTGTGATTTCGATTCCCAGTGGTACATTGTCCTAGAGTACGTTGTCCTAGTGTACGTTGTCCTTGAGCAAGACACTTTATTTCATGCTGCTCCAGTCCACTCAGCTGGCAAAAATGAGTAATACAAAGGGACCAGCCTTATCACATTCTATGGCACTCTGAATCTTCCTGAGAGCTGCATTAAAAATACGCTTATCCATGGAGTACTCAGCCACTTGAACATCAACCTCGCGCGCTGGCTATTCCGTTGATCAGATCAACTGAAAGACTCGTCGTCGTAACCGACGGGGATCCAGAATATGTGTACATGTGCCCTTCTCCTCCTCTTCTCTCTCTTCCTCCCTCTTTTCTTCTCCCTCTCTCTTTCCATCTATCTCCCTCTTTCCTGCTCTCTTCTCATTTCTCTGTGTCTCTCACCCTCTCTCCCTCTCCCTCATTTTTTATCTCTCGCTCGCTTTCTCTCATCTTCTCTTTCTCCCGCTCTCTATTTCTCCTCCTCTCTGTCTTTCTCTTTCATTTTCCCTCTCCCTCTCTCTCCCTCTCTTTTCTCTTTCTCTGTCTCTATGTGTGTCTCTCTCTCTCAGTTTTCCTCCACCACTACCACCACCACCACTACTTCCACCACCATTACCACTAATACCACCACCACCACCGCTACATTATAACCACTACCATTACCACCACTACCACCACCACCTCCACCATCATTACCACCACTATCATCACCACCACCACCACAACTACCGCCATTATCACCACCACCATCTCTGCCATGAACGTCGCCACTACCATCACAACTAACACTAGAATCTCCGCCACACCGTTAGCACCACCACGACCACTACCTCCACCACCTCACAGTTTTAACTCCACTCCACCTCACAACCACCACCACCCGTCTACGCAATGGTTGTCATAATAATTAAAGTAATTAATTCTACAAAGTATCAATACCGGTGCCGTCTACCCATTCAACCACGACCACCACCACCGCCAGTTGTCAGGGTGTGAATAAGAAACCACTTGAAACCAGTGGTACGCAGTAAGGAGCCTCTTCATGTCATATTTATTGCGTCATCTGGCTAGTGCTGTCGTCATCATCGTCGTCCTTGTTGCTGCTGCTGTTGTTGTTGTTGTTGTTGTTGCTACTGCTACTGCTGTTGCTTCAGTTGCTGTTATTGTTGCCGTTGTTGTTGTTGCTGTTGTTGTTGTTGTTGAGTTGTTATTGTTGATGTTGTTGCTGTTGATGTTGTTGCTGTTACTGTTGTTGATACTATTGTTGCTGTTGTTGTTGTCGCTGTTTTGCTGTTGCTGTTTTGTTGTTGTTGTTGTTGTTGTTGATGATGATGATGATGTTCTTTACGCTGTTTGTGATCTTCTGAATGATGATGTTGCTGTTGAGTTTTAGTGTAGTTTGGCTATTATTTCTAGCAGGTCGACCTACCATGTATTACTCTCTCTAAATCCTGAAGGAATGTTTTAATTTTAGCTCTTTTTATTGTTTTAGTTGCTAAAGTTTTTGTTGCTGTTGTTGTAATTGCTGCTGCTGCTACCGCTGCTGCTGCTGCTGCTGGCAGTAGCGGTGGCTGCGGCGGCTAAATCACATATATGTTTTCCAGACATCCTAGAGAGTTTGATTATCTTCATGAAGTATTAGGAGTGAGTTCTATGAAATGTACAGTCAAATTATAAGCAGACTTAAAATGCTTTCTAATGATGCACAGATAATCAAACTCTCTAGGATGTCTGGAAAACATATGTGATTTAGCTGATGAACACTGGACATTTGTATTTGCTGCGATATTTGCAGCTTCAAATAAAATTGCTCTTAGTATGAAACAATTGTACTGAACTACTAATCCATTCTTGTTGCTTTTTTCTTGGTTATAATCACCCCACATTATTTTATGGTTAATACCATAAAGAATTCAGGTGCATCTAAGTTAAGTACCATATTCATTTGAATTCACTTGAATCTTAATGCTTTTTGCTGAATTTTATATATATGTATATATATATATATATATACACACGCATAATATATATATATATTATATATATATATATATATATATTATATATACATACATATATATATATATATATATATATATATTATATATATATATATATATATATAATATATATATATATATATATAATATACAGATATATGTATGAATATCTACATATCTACATATTGTTCCATTTTCTTGTTCCATGTAGACGTATAGCGGCGTAGTACAGTTTTGGACTCCTGTATGTAAGTACATATATATATATATCTTTCTCTTAGCCCCTTTCACACTTTCTTCGTTCTTTCCACTTTTCTTTTTCTCCCTCTCCTTCTCTCACATTTCTTGGCCTTCCCTTCATTCTCACTTTTACCTCACTCGTCCCTTTCCTTTATTTTTTCTCTCTTTCTCGTCCTTCCCTAATTCTTCAATCTCTCTGCCCCTACCGCTCTTCTCTCCTTCCAAGTGACCGGTGTTCCGCCAAGCCTGACCTTTCTTTCTTGGTTCGACTACCATCCTCGTAGCATCTCTTATATTCCTTCCCATGACTTTTATCTCTTATGTCCCTGCCGTAAGGCTTCACTTCCACACACGGCAGCTTAATTTAATTCGTCCTTAATCGAAAGACACCTGTTGTTAATGTCCTGTTGTTTGTATTTGCAATTGTGTACCTTTTCTCCATTCTTTTCATCCTTGTTTTCGTATATATTCGCTTACTTTCTTCCCAGGAATCTAGTGTCCTTAGTTTAGATATATATATATATATATATATATATATATATCTTATTAAATCCATATATATCTTATTAAATCCAAAATTGAATAAGGATTAAATTTTTGTACTTTTAGTTATCTAAAAAGAATAAGGGAATACATACATACACACACATATACACATATATGTGTGTGTGTGTGTGTGTGTGTGTGTGTGTGTGTGTGCGTATGTGTGTGTGTATGTATTCCCGTATTCTTTTTAAATAACTAAAAGTACAAAAATTTAATCCTTATTTAATTTGGGATTTCATAAGATTTAGAATGTTACCTCACATGCCACCTTAATGGGCATACTTTAAGAAGAGGAGATATTTATTTATTAAATGGTGTTGTAGTAAACCATTACAAGCGTACTTTGCAATGAATATCTTCTGTAAGAAATGAAACCGGTTGAAATTATGTATTTGAAATGTACTTGTTATTATAGACTTTAAAAAGTGTAATAAGGTATTTTGAAACTATTTTAATGTTTATTGGAATCCGTTATCTTGAAATGATTTGATTGAAGTAATGTATTTTGGATATGATGTATTTCGGAATATGCAATAAAGTCTTTTGAAATAATTTGATTGTGATAATATATTTTTCAATGCATATGATTGATTTTAAAATGATTTGACTGTAATAATACACTTTGGATTTAACTCATTGCAATATAAGAGGATAAACGCATTTTCTTATTATTACTTTTTACACACACACACACACACACACACACACACACACACATACATACACACAAGCACACACATACGCACATACATACATCTACACATATATATGATATATTTTTTAGAGAAAGAGAGAGAGAATGTGTGTGTGTGCGTATGTGTGTGTGTTTAAATGTTTTGCATAAAACCAAAACAATGCAAGTTGTAAAAACCTAATAATACAGATCAACGGTTAATACTATTACCTTGTATTTCAATTTTTCAGGGAAATTTACTGAGAATTGTTGATAGCTGATACCACCGCTCAGTGGTGTGAATGCATAATGAGTTGCTTTGCGTTGCCATACCATTCAGCTGCATGCGATTCAAAACTGTTAATAATTCGTGGGCTGCACTTGTTAATTAAAATTGCTTCTTTTATTCTCAAGTTCCCAATGTTTCTTTCTCTAGCTTCAATAGAAACATGTGGCATTTCCGTAGGTGTTTTCTTTTTTAGCGAAAGAAGCATTAGCATAGAGGTGTTCTTTAACTCGTACGTGAACTTGTCTGATGGTTCTTCCGATGTTGAATTGATTACATTTACTACACGTAATTTCGTACACTACGTAGGGCTGTACACGTATATTTTCATCTTTAATCGGGCAGTTGGAC
>NW_021834299.1:35000-40000 GCF_006345805.1 Octopus sinensis
TATTAGCAAAGATTCGAACCATCCACCAGTTATCCTTAGGAACTTAGTCAGCAATGTAGGTAGAAGAATATCTTCAATTTCTTCGGACGAGGCAGCATTCCATAATGCTGCACCTTATTACGATAGCGCATTAGAGAATAGTGGATTCTCTGAGAAGATCCAGTTCAACCAGCTTAATGCTGATAATAATGCTGCACGAAGAACTAGAACCAGGAAAGTTTTGTGGTTCAACCCGGCTTTCAATTTGGCCGTAAAGACTAATATAGGTAAGGAATTTTTGAGATTAGTCTCTAAGCATTTTAAGCAGGGTCATAAATTCTATAGGATATTTAACAGAAGAACCCTGAAGGTTAGCTATTCTTGTTGCAGAAATTTCGCCTCTTACATTAGCCAACATAATAGGAAGCTAATTGAGATTAGACATGGTGCCGAGACCATTAAGAAATGTAATTTCAAAAACGAAAGCTCCTGTCCGTTAGAAGGGAAATGTCTGGTGAAAGGAGTAGTTTATAGAGCCAAGGTGCAAGTGGAAGGCTCATCGGAATACAAGACATACACAGGGGCTTCAGAAAATCATTAAAAACAAGATTTTATTCTCATAAAAATTCATTTAAATACCCAGAGAATAGGAAGAAAACCAGCCTAGCAAAATATGTCTGGGAACTAAAAGAAAAGGAAGCCCCACCTTTCAACGTGACATGGAGCATTCTGGACAGGGCGGCACCATACAGGCATGGAGCTTACAAAAATAATTTCAAGTGCAAGCTTTGTTTATTAGAAAAAATGTACATCTTATTCAAAGACAATAATTCTTTGAATCAAAGAAGCGAGCTAATGAACTTATGTAGGCACGCGGCTAAATTTAAAATGTCGAATATAAATATACCATATGGATAGAGTATATATTTTGTATTTTTGATTTTGATTTTGACTCTTGAACGATGAGCGCTACGATGGATCTTGTTTCCAAGGAATGCGGATCTTAATCCGTATAGCAAAGTCTTATGTTTCTACATATATATTAGGAAAAACCTCCAACTTTTGTTTTCATGTTATTGTATTATATAGGATTACCTTGATTATTTATATTACCTTAATTATTTATAAATGACCCAAAATAGGATGTTATTTTATTTTATATGTCTTTCGTATATATTTTTATTAATGCACCCATTTTTCTTTTTAAAAAAAGCAATGTTTTTTTTTAAAAAAAAAGCAATGTTGTCAAAATTAGAATGTTGATATAAGTATGTGCATAGCAAAGCATATGTATTTGTAAGCATGCGTATCTGTGTATGTGTAAGTGAAAGTATGTTTGTGCTTAAGCACACATATACACGACTGTATCCATTCAAACTTATGTATGTATACTGGTCTCCATATATGCCATAATGCCGTTACACTGCTTGTATACATAATTTTTTCTTATTTCGTTTTTTTCCCCACACCTCCTTCGTTCCTTTTCTCTCTCTCCCTTTCTTTCGTTCCTCCCTTACTCAGTATATGAGAATCGCTACATAGATCTTTTAACTTGCGTGCGAGATGGTTTTGCGTGAATATATGTACACATGCTTTTATGTGTATATTTAGATTTATATTCATACGTCTGTATATGTATGGCGTTTGCACGCATAATTTTGTGTATGTTGATATATATATGTAGATTTTAATATAATATGTATTGTTGCAGTGTAATATTTATAACAGGTTTAATTTCTATGCATTAATTTGCACTTTCTTCATTAACGTCAATATGTATTTTATTCAATGTAAGGTTTTTTCCTCGGATTTTATAATTTATAAGTTTTTATATATTTATATATATATATATATATATATATATATATAACCTTTTTGTTTATCGCTCGAAGATTGACCGTTTTTTCTAAAGGGCCAATCAAACAAGTCCATTTCTTTTTAAAGGTGTAGCGTTTGTAAGAGTATAGATTGAATTGATATATCAGTTCCATTCTAGCAAAAACTGTCTGATGAACGGCAACGAGAAACTCAGAGTAACAGATTTGGTTGAATTTTCTGCTGCTAAAATAAAAAAAGTATTTATATATATATATATATATATATATATATATGTATATGTTATATATATATATATAAAATATTATGTTACAGTTACTCAATAGTCAAGAGTTTCAGATGCCGAAGTGGAAATCCACAACACCATCTCTTCGGTTATCTGGCTATCTGAAAAACGTTATGAAAAATACCGTTATATAAAGGGAAATTACTGTGTTATAATTCCGCTACTTATATAAATTAAAATTAAAAGTTCATAGTAAACACGTAAACATGGCTACTCATACGCTCACATGTGCGCTCGCGGACCAACGTGCGTACTTATACGTCACTATGAAAACGTACACATCTTCACTCGCATTTTTCGCGAAATGTATACGCATATATATACAAACTCATGCACACACACGCGTACCGCAAAAGTTCATACATACGTCTATATACGCACAAGCACAAGAAAAAACAAATTTCCTCTATTTACATAATATTGAGGTCTCTTTCTTTCTTTTTTGTTATCTTACCGTTTTTACCAATTATATATATACCAATATATATATATATACACACACACATATATATATACGTGTAGGTGCTCGCGTGTATATGTGTTTGTGCCCGTGTTTCTCCCCCACCACCGATTGACAACCGTGGTTTGTGTGTTTACATCACCGTGTCTTAGCGGTTCGGCAAAATTACCCGATAGAAGGCTTAGAATACCAGGCTTAGGAAGAAATTTCAAAACTAAGTACTGGCATCGATTCCTTCTTGAAGATGGTGCCCCAGCACGGCCGCAATCAAATGGCTGAAACAAGTAAAAGATAAAAGATATCGTTTCTCGGGAGTGATGCCGGATGTCTTTGTAATTTCAAGCAGCTTCTTGCATCCTGCTTCGTTGTGGCCGCGGCAGCGGAGGCGGCGGCGGCGGCGGCGCCTCGGCGGTGGTAGTGGTGGTGGTGGTGGTGGTGGTGGTGGTAGTGATGGTGGTGGTGGTGGTGGTGGTGGTGGTGGTGGTTGTTAGGCGGCGGCGGTGGTGGTGGTTATAGTGTTGTAGTTTTTGCTATTGCTCTTGCTGTTGTTGTTGTTGGTTGTGGTGGTGGTGGTAGTGGTGGTGACGATGATGATGATGATGATGAAGATGGTGGTGGTAGTGGTGGTGGTGTTGATGGTGTTAGTGGTGGTGGTGGTGGTGGTGGTGGTGGTAATGATAATGGGGATGATGATGATGACGATGATGAATATGGTGGTGGTTGTGCTGCTGATGGTGTTAGTTGTGGTAGTGGTAATGATGATGATGATGAGGAGGAGGAGGAGAAGGAAGATGTTGATGATGATGATGATGATGATGGAGGTGGTGGTAATAGCTGTGATGACAATGATATATAGCGGTATTTCGTCTGCCGTTACGTTCTGAGTTCAAAATAAGCCAAGGTCGACTTTGCCTTTCATCCTTTCGGGGTCAACTAAATAAGTACCAGTTACGCGCTCGGGTCGATGTAATCGACTTAATCCCTTTGTCTGTCCCTTCATTGTTTATCCTCCTGTGAGCAATAAAGAAATAGATATATGTGATGGTGATGGTGGCGGTGATGGTGATGGTGGCGGTGATGGTGATGGTGGCGGTGATGGTGATGGTGCTACAGTAATAAAACACATGAAGCCGTTCGCCACACCTAGTTTGGTAAAGAGACGAGAGATGGCTGTCAAAGTGTGGACAGCGTGGGTGGTGCGATCGGGTGGGAGTATGAGGTGAAGAGAAGTTATGCCGAAGAGTCGTCGTCGTCGTCATCACCATCATCATCATCATCATCACAAGCTTAACTCTTGTCGTCATCGTAATTCTCATTATTACCATCATCATTATCATTACCGTCTTCATAATCATTATCACTATCATCATCATTATTATCAATCTTCGTCACCAGCGCCATCATCGCCACTTCCATCATCATCATCATCGTAATCATCATCATCCTTATCATCATCATCGTCATCATCATCATCCTTATCATCATCATCATCATCATCATTACCATCAACATCATCCTCTTCACTATCGTTTTGATCATCAATGTCATCAACAACAACAGCAGCAGCAGCAGCAGTAGTCTTGCTACTATATTTAGTAACCACAATAAAAAAAATTATTGACGACAATCAATAAAATATGACATCAAGAGAAATGAAAATTATATTTTTAAAAAAATAAGAACAAAAGTTATGAAAAGAAAAACGGGGCAAAAACAGTAAAAAAGAAAACATCCAGAAGACATTTTCATCATAAAACAACCGAAATAAAATAGCATTGTCAACATCAATAACAACAACAACAGCAACAATAACAACAACGAATCAAATATGGCGTCGAAATTAAAAACTCCAGTAACAACAACAGAAGCAGAAGCAAAATCAAAAACAGAATACAAAAAGAACACTAGAAACAACTACAAGCAAGAAGAAGAAGAAGAAGATTGAGATGAAGTCCACAACAATAACAAAATCTACAACAAAATCCGCAAGCTCGCTTTTGGGGTTCGATCTCATTGCGCATCACTTTGGGCGAATGTGTCCTCTGTTGTAGCCACGACTAGGCCAGCGTCTTGTGAGTGGACGGAAACTGTATGGAATCCTGTCGTGTTTATATAGGTAGTACGTACGTATATGCATACATGCATGCATGAATACATACATACATGCATGTATACATACATATATACATGCATTCATACATACATACGTAAATATATACATACATACATGCATGCATGCATGCATACATATATAAACACATACACACATGCATACGTACATACCTACATACATGCATTCATACATACATACATAAATATATACATACATGCGTGCATACATACATACATATATAAACACATATACACATACATACGTACATACCTACATACATCCATTCATATATACGTACATAAATATATACATACATGCATACATAC
>NW_021834299.1:45000-47500 GCF_006345805.1 Octopus sinensis
TATGCTTCATATATAAATATGTATGTGTATATATGCATCTGTTTTAACACATGCTTCATTATGTATTTATGTTTATCTGTATTTATTTATGTGTGTGTGTGTGTGTATGTGTGTGAATGTGTGTGTTTGCGTGTGTAATCTTCCACTAATTATAAGATAGCTATAGACCATGTGGTAATGTTAAACCGAATAGAACGTTAAACCCTACACAAAAATGACCCACCGTTCAGGTGCCAGACTATAGTGTTAAGCAAGGCTGTGTTTTTGCTCGTTAGAAGCTAGAATTAAGCCGTGCTGTGTGTTAGTTTTACTGCACAAATGTAATCCCCCGTTGCCAGGATTCTGCTCACTGTCTGGAAATATTTGAAGATATTATACGAAATATTGCCAAGCAGCATTATATACTTTTGACTACATTTATCATAGAGACAGAAAGAGAACAAAAACAAACAGACGTGAGGCAGACCCGAAGTGGAGTGTGTATGCCATTGATGAAGTCGCGAATGGCGTCGAAATGGCTTTGATAAATTAAATTGATTGATTGATTGACCGAATGATTAATCAAACACTTGATGTATTAATTGATTAAACAGTTAACTTATTGTCAGGTAAAGAAGTGAACTATAACCTGTGTGTGTAAATTCTTGGTATACTAACCCTCCCGAAGTAATTTGTTTCACCTCACGAGTTTACATCAAGTATCTTGCAAAACAAATGCAAAAATGAAATATTGTGAGGCGTTGTTGTAGAATGCTAGCGAGTATATCAGCGGTACTGATAAATTTAAAATCGGGGAAATGGAGGGAAAATTCGGCTTCGGCGAGATATTGTAACAAAAAAAAAACATTTAAGGGTTACCGATCCAATAATATCAAATGTAAATATTTATGGTTAGGTATGTTTCCATCTCAATTTTGGAACACACTGCAGAAAATCTCATATTTGCAATAATATATAGTTTGTTTTATTTCATCAGAGATGTTCTTCCCGGTACTGTTGCTAAACAGTCGACAGAATCGCCGACAAAGGCATCACGTTTGCACGATGGGACTAACACACCGCACGGTTCAATAACATCGCCAAAACCCTGAGTGATTTTAGCGATCAAGTTAACATATTTTAGTGGTCAAGTTAACATTTTAGTGGTGAAGTTAACATGTTCTAGTGATCAAGTTAACATGTTTTAGTGATCAAGTTAACATGTTCTAGTGATCAAGTTAACATTTTAGCGATCAAGTTAACATATTTTAGTGGTCAAGTTAACATTTTAGTGGTGAAGTTAACATGTTCTAGTGATCAAGTTAACATGTTTTAGTGATCAAGTTAACATGTTCTAGTGATCAAGTTAACATATTCTAGCGATCAAGTTAACATATTTTAGTGATCACGTTAACATGCTTTAGCGATCAAGTGAACATGTTTTAGTGATCAAGTTAACATATTATTCCTCTTTCATAACACTGAAATGTCCTTATAGTTAGTTAAGTAGGCAATAGCCCTGTCTGGTTAAATACTTCTACCTGGACATTAGGTACCACATGGTGCTTGACTGACCTAATGCACTGTTTGGTTTAATGCTACCATATGGCACATGTAGACTGAATAACTTTGGAACTGGGCTTAACATACTGCCAGAGTTAACACCCCTACGTGATCTTTAGCGGTCTTTTGATGACTGGAAAAGTTGACGCAACACTAGGTTCAGGACCATCGCCCTTGTATTTAGAATTACTTGGACTTAGGTGGTCTCACGTTAGGTGAGGCAAGAGGTAGTCAAAGTTCTCCAGTAGGATCAGTCAGCAGCCACATTTAATGCGTCATTCCACTGAAGTTCACCATCCAAAGATCTCTGTCGATCATCCCTCGGCAGTTTATCTCGGGTTATCCTCTGCACCATTGCCCTGGGTTCCACTTAAGGACTTTGTTAACGAGTCTGTTTATCGGGAATCTTACATGTCACAGCCAACTCAGTCGGCGTTTGCATATAATGATGGACGCTAGGCGTTAATCTGCTCCACTTCTGACCTCCTTCTTGTTGATAAACTCGTTCCATTTGATGCTAATATTTTCTAGGCTTAGCTGCTGTCAAAAACGACCAATTTCTTTTCTTAGTTGGTTTTCCGGTGCCACGTTTCGAATTTAAGCGTTTACTCTATTGCAGGCGTTCTGACTGCATCACGGTTCCAAACCTATCAATGTATTTTTCCACCATAGAGTGGAACAGTACCATCACCCACCACCTATCACCACCAATTTCACCAGTTTTATAAAGTTTAAAAATCTCATGAGCACTGTCTCTTCTTCAGCTTGGTTTAATTTAAATGTCACGTGATGCATAATGTTGGATGCATAGAATTTGTTTACATTCTAGAATAGCTTACCACTACTTCGTCTCGGTATTCTTGGGAATAAAAGGAAGATGAAAACTGATACTGTGTTAAATAAAAATGAAACTAGCTGATATGATCCTCATCGCAACCTGTTGAAAAGCGTCCTCGTT
>NW_021834300.1:0-17500 GCF_006345805.1 Octopus sinensis
TACCGACTGATCACTGGGATCGATGTAATCGGTTTACCTCGTCACCTGACACTCCTGGCCTTGTGCCCAAATTTGAAACCGATATTTTTGTCTGTATTATATTCGTTTTTCCATTATCACTCGTTCTAAGTTCAAATCTGGTCGGGGCCTTCTTCACCTCTCCATCCCTCCGGTGTTCATTAAATAAAGTCCAAGTCAAACACTGGCGTCGACGGAATCAACCAACATCTCTGCTCTTCTACTCAAATCACAGACCTTTAATGCACACATCATCAAAAGTGGTGGTTCGGCAGAATCGGCAGAGCGTCGGAGAGAATGCTCTGAAGTATTTGTTCGGACATATGTGTTCTAACCCAGCTGAGTTCAGCTTCAGTTTTCATTTTCTGATTGGTGTTGATAAAACAAAGTAACGAATCACTAAATAAATTCAAGTCTTCGCACAAAGTTGTTGGTCTTGTGTCTGAATTAATAAAAACTTATAATTTTCGATTCATCCAAAAAATGGTTGCAGAAACCCGGATTTCTTGTTTACAAGAGTAGAAAGTATTTCGAAAGTTTTAAAGAGTTTCAACAAAATTCGCATAAAATTTCTGATTCTTAACACGGCAAAAATCTTACGCTGTAATTATTAGGAATACACGCGAAGCTATATCCCATCTTTGTAGTTTAACAGTGCTGTAGACTTCGCTGTTCTTATTACTGGCGCTGTCGTCGTCGACGCCATCTTTGATATTGTCATCATTCTGGATCGTCTTTATAGTCATCGTTTTCTTGTCGACGCTTTTGTTGTTGTTGTTGGTTGTGGTGGCGGCGGCGACGGCCCAGGCTATGGTGGTGCTGGTGCTGGTGGTGGTGGTGGTGGTAGTGGTGCTGGTGCTGGTGCTGGTGGTGGTGGTAGTGGTGGTGGTGCTGGTGGTGGTGTGGTGGTGGTGGTAGTGGTGTTGGTGGTGGTGCTGGTGGTGGTGGTGGCCAGTAAGTTATGATCAAACCTTATTTCGTCACTGACCATCTCTGTTTCCCATTGTTATGAACAGCCTCATTATCCAACGGGTTCTTTTCCTAATTGAACACTTTAGACTGTGATTTTAGAGAGATTTAGCTAATATATTTAGAAGATCAAGAAGAAAGGTCGAATGGACGTCCTCATCAAATTTTCACGTTTTGTGTCCAAATCAACTGAGCTACATAGTTCTATGGAAAAGACACATGGAGTGAAAATTTAATGAGGTAAGTACTACTGATGCTTCTGCCAAAAGCTTCGCCAAAACGAATCGGAAAATCTAATTTGTTGGACGTTATTGTAAATAAGACCATTAACATTAGATTTCACTTCATCTATGTCCACGATACGAAGACGAACATTAGTATTATTATTATTATTATTATTATATTATTATTATTATTATTATTATTATTATTATTATTATCATTATTGTTGTTGTTATTATGAATTTGTGTTGCTTCATGTTTAACAATGAAATATGTCTTAGATAAGAAGCCATCTTGCTACGCTTAAATAAGATCTTAAGTTACAAAGATTTACACGTTTCCATTTCTAATGCAACCAATTGTACAGAATTTGCTAGCAGACAGGGTTTTGCAGTTAAGCAAGTTTCTTCGCAACCGCATGGTTCCGCATTCAGTATCATCACTAGCGACCGATCGATCGATCGATAGATAGGTACATAGATAGATAGACAGATAAATATATATATATATTATATATATATATATATATAATATATATATATTATATATGATAGATAGATAGATAGGTAGATAGATTGATAGGTAGATAGATAAATAGATAGATAGATAGATAGATAGATAGATAGATAGATAGATAGATAGATAGATAGATAGATAGATAGATAGATAGATAGATAGATAGATTCAGTGAGAGATATAATATATATTTATATATACATATGTATGTACATAGGTATGTACGTATGTATGCGGGTATGTATGCAGGTATACACAGACAGACAGACAAACGGACGGAGAGACAAACAGTCAGACAGACGACAGACAAATAGACAGACAGACAGATAGATAGGTATAGAGAGAGAAGCATAGTATTTCGTTTTACAGGATTTTTTAGAACAACATACAACGCCCCAAGTAATTTCACTTATAAAATGATTATTAGTTAAATATTAACTGCATCCTTGCCTCTGGCTGCAACCAAGTCAGTCGTAATACACAGGTAAGTATTCACCTTCTTTCCATCCAAATTGTTTTAGTCATAAGTATTAATCGGTTATTACGTCGAATGTATTCGCAATGGAGATTGATTCTTCACAGAAGATATATTTGCACACACCTCGATGTTTCTCTTGTTACCTTCTAAATTACTATAATTCCAATTTCTCTCACTGCCTGCTTCCTCGTTGCTTTGAGTATTTTGAATCAAGATTTACACACTTAACAATATGGATCCAAAATTGGTTCTACGGATGCACGATTTCTTTGGATAGTTTCACAAACGCCAAATGTTCTTGGATTGTTAATTAGTACATCGTAGCTCACGTCTTTCACGATTTTCCCTCAAAGATAGATAGATAGATAGATAGATAGATAGATAGATAGATAGATAGATAGATAGATAGATAGATAGATAGATAGATAGATAGATAAATAGATAGACAGATAGCTAGCTAGATAGATAGATAGATAATAGATAGATAGATAGATAGATAGATAGATAGATAGATAGATAGATAGATAGATAATAGATAGATAGATAGATTCAGTGAGAGATATAATATATATTTATATATACATAGGTATGTACGTATGTATGCGGGTATGTATGCAGGTATACACAGACAGACAGACAAACGGACGGAGAGACAAACAGTCAGACAGACGACAGACAAATAGACAGACAGACAGATAGATAGGTATAGAGAGAGAAGCATAGTATTTCGTTTTACAGGATTTTTTTAGAACAACATACAACGCCTCCAAGTAATTTCACTTATAAAATGATTATTTAGTTAAATATTAACTGCATCCTTGCCTCTGGCTGCAACCAAGTCAGTCGTAATACACAGGTAAGTATTCACCTTCTTTCCATCCAAATTGTTTTAGTCATAAGTATTAATCGGTTATTACGTCGAATGTATTCGCAATGGAGATTGATTCTTCACAGAAGATATATTTGCACACACCTCGATGTTTCTCTTGTTACCTTCTAAATTACTATAATTCCAATTTCTCTCACCGCCTGCTTCCTCGTTGCTTTGAGTATTTTGAATCAAGATTTACACACTTAACAATATGGATCCAAAATTGGTTCTACGGATGCACGATTTCTTTGGATAGTTTCACAAACGCCAAAGGTTCTTGGATTGTTAATTAGTACATCGTAGCTCACGTCTTTCACGATTTTCCCTCAAACTAACTAGGGTTCATATGCATATGTTCTTCCATAGCAGCCAAATGTCACATCAAACAAAACATCATTGTTTAAATGAAAAAAAATAATAAAATAGTCGTAGAAATTATGGCAAGCTGGCAGAATCGTTAGCACGTCGTACAAAATGCATAGCGGCATTTCTGCCAGCACTATATGTTCTTGAGTTCAAATACCACCGATGTCGTCTTTACTTTTCATCCTTTCGGGTTCGATGAAATAAAGTACTGAGTTCGACGAATTCGACTTGTCCCTTCCCCGCAAATTTTGCCAGCCTTGAACCCTGCAACGGAAGTGTTTAAATTCTGTGTTGTCGGATATTTATGTTGCGATAGAAACCAGATAGTCAACGAGATGTGTTCTAGGGTTTAAGAAGTTTTTTTTTTAAAATTGAATCACTCCGAATATGTTTGGTTCTTATTGGATCTGTACAAAGGCCTTCTTCACTTTCCGGGGAAGTTGTTTCGCTTTAAGGAAACACGTTTTTATCTTTTACTTGTTTCCGTCAATAAATTGCGGTCATGCTGGGACACCGCCTTATAAAATTAACCGAATGACCGACCCTTGTACTTATCATCTCTTTTTAAGCCAGGCACTTATTCTAACGCTTGCGTCTGCCAAACTGCTAAAGTACGGGGAAGTAAACACGCCAACACCGCTTGCTAAGTGGTAGGTGGGAGAGACACAGACGCAAAGACACTGAGATAGACATATATATCTTTATTTACGACAGGCCTCTTTCAGTCTCCTTCTATCAAATCCACTCACAAGGCTTAACCAAGATGCCACGCAGTAGGACTGAACCCGGAAACATATGGTTGGGAAGCAAACTTCTTACCACACAACCACGCCTTTTGAAGAGTACCAACAGTCATTTCAAGGCGTTCTCTAGCGGAATCGTTGAATGCATTTCTAAATATGAAAACAAAGATGGGATACTAACGAAAAGCAATGAATTGGAGTATGTGTCGCATCACTCAATAAAAGAAAGGGACGAATTTTTTTGACACTAGCAGACGACATCAAACTATTATTCAATTCTATTTTTTTTTTAATCATTAAATATTAACATCGAACTTTAAAAATGGATGGAATATAAAAACTAAAATCTAAAAATTAATGTAAGACTAATGGTTTCAACAAACAACATATTCTAACATAAACACTCAGAGATAACAAAAAAAAAAAAAAATTCTTGAAAGAAAATTTTGCAAGATATATTTTAAGAGGCAAAAGAAAAAAAGTTCACAGAAGAGTTTTAATAATTGGTTTTATCACCAGACGTTAATAATAAGATATTTCTTCATCTTCATGTTATTTTGTTTTATTTCATTTGCTATTATTTTATTTTATTTTAACTCTTATTATTTTATTTTATTTTATTTATTTTATTTTCCATCTTAAAGCAAAACCGAAAACGATTTTTTTTTCCAGACATAAAACATGAAGAAATGGGAGAAAGTAGATGAATGATGATATATATTTTCATAAGAGAAATAAAAGCAGTCGAGAGTGTGTATAATAAGGAATCTGTCTTCAAAGAGAAGAGAAATAATTACAAATGCCGATACTATCGGAATGGTAACGAAAAAGAAAAAAAAAAGAAAAGAAAAGAAAAGAAGTCGCTATATTCGGTGAATTTAGTGAATGATTTGATTTATTTATTTTTTCCGCGATGGCTTGTCGCGTTAAAATTTCAAAAACAGAGATACGATGTAGAGAATAAGTCAAAGAGATACTGCGAACACAAACACACACAGGCACACACACAAACACACACACACATACACGCACACACACACACACACCACATATGCACCCACGCATACATACACTGGCGTAATTGTAGGCTTACCTGCGTATGTGCTCTTTTATATATAAGGACATTGTGTGGGTGTGTGTGTATATACACACATATATATATATGTGTGTACGTCTGCATGCACAGACACACATTCACACAAGCACACACACACACGTATGTATATATACATTCACGGACAAACAGAGTGATGAGGAGACTGTGGGTGTGGTTACGAAAGTATTGTGATGCTTATGAATATATCTGCGGCCATCTATTCAGCAGAAATAAGCACAAGGGTACACCATGTCCAGAAAAATAAATAATGTATAGATAGATAGATAGATAGATAGATAGATAGATAGATAGATAGATAGATAGATAGATAGATAGATAGATAGATAGATAGATAGATGTAAAGCATGCATAGTAATAAGCAAACGGACCGAAACATATGTATTAAATGCACTGAATGTACAGACGACCGAATAACAAACACAGAAGGTTACCAACTGCTCATCGGCTATACACAAATGTGTCGAGGGAGTACAACTTGGAAGCCGCAACTTCCAAGTTGCATTCCCTCGCAGTTTTCACTTTAAGAGTCCCTCATACGATGAGACATTTTCCTACAGTGATGTCCATAATATAATAAATATATTTAAAGGGAATAATTATAAATTTTTCCTTCATATGGTTTTTGCACTGACTACTTGATAAATTCTTATATAGATTTCATCCTATATTTAATTTTATATATGTATATATAAGTATAATATGTATTTATGTGTAATATATGAGTTCATGTTCGTTCGTATGCGTTTGGACACCTGTGAGAAAGATGCAGTGTAAACACTTGTGTTGAAGGCATTTTCTACAAAAAGACACAACTTTTATACACGCACGACCTAATGAAGCTCTTCCCATTATCTCCTTCCTTAACAGCATATTTTCTGTTTTTCTTTCTCATACACACATCTCTGTAAGTGTTTGTACATATGCATACACGTATACATATATATATATAGATATATACGTATATATGTATTCATAAATCTGTATACTTATACATACATATATGTGTGTGTGTGTGTCTGTGTCCGTGTATGTATGCATGTACATATATGTACATGCATGTATACATACGTCAGACTTTACATTTAAAGCTCAGTTTATATATTTAAAAGATAAGTGAATATGAATATATTTAATTAAACTCCCCAGATATTAATTATCTTATGTTGTTTACTATAATATGTAATAAAATAATCACTGAAAACTCTACCTCCATATATACACACGTATATATATATATATATATATATATATATATATATGTTTATATATAAACACATACATGCACACATATGTACATATATATATATATATATATATATATATATATATATATATATATATATATGTATGTATATATATGTATATATATATATATAATATATATATATAGATATATATATATATATATATATATATATATATATATATATTATATATATATATACGGGGTTCACCAGCAAAACACGCTCACAAATTCTTAAAACTTCTTAAAACCAATAAACTAATTGATTTGCAATTTCCCATGTTTTCCAGATAAGAGGTCCGGCCATAGTTAAACCAGTTTTTGTCAGAATCAGTAAATTACTCATTGAGATATTTAATTAGAGAGAGAAGCTGAAATCGTTTTGTGCCAGCCTCATCAGGTCTTCCTAACTAAGCAATGTTGAAGGGGCTAATATCATCGAGACCACGTTCAATCTCTGTCTTTCATCTTCAAAGTCAAGTGAAGAATCACCAAGAGAACCGTGAATAAGTAGAACAAATTTGAGAAAGAGGAAATAGAGGAGAGGAAAACTGGATCAGGAGCTCATAACCACCAAGGGGATCGTGATTTAAATCTGGAGCTGATGAGATCAATCAGAAGAGAACCAACTGAATCCATAAGACGCTTGGCACGTGAGAGAGGCGTTTCGGCTGTGATAGTTCAAAGAGCGGCGGCAGAAGACTTGAAAATGAAATTGTACGCGAGACCCGCGAGGAACCTTGTTACTCCAGGGCAAAATGTGAGAAGGTTGATGGACTAAGATCATCTTGAACAAAATGAAACATAATCCTAGACTGATCTTTTACACAGATAAGAATTTCACCCAAGATACGTACACAAACAGATAAAAATGCATCATTCTGGCTTCAGATCCGCACGAGAGTTAGGAATGTCATTTTCAGGTGCAAAACTCCTGGCAAAATGATGGCAAGAAGATGCCATTGATCATGTTTGAGGAAGCTGAGAAAGTGATAGGAGCTTGCTATGTTCAGGTTGTGTTAGATACAAAGATTTAGATTCTTTCCGAATATTCTGTGGCAAGAAACAAGGGCGAACGCAACAAGATGTCTAAGGACTTCCAGTTTAAATTCTAGCAAATTGTAACCCATTGTCACATAAGCGCAGCTGTTCAAAATTTATCGTGGATGAGTTTCGGAACAGGTATGGGGATAAGGACACTTGACCCCTTCATTACCTGATTTAAAGCCTTTAGACTTCAGCATGTGCTGAGAAAAGCTTTTGAGAATCCCCACAGCGACTTACGAGTCTACAGAAACTCTATCGGTAGGACGTGGGCGGTGAACGTTGATGAGGAATACATTGAGAAAACTTGTTATGCACGCAGGAAGAGGAAGTCATTGCTAAAAGAGTAACAACTCTTGATGCCAAACTTGTCCGATTCCATCAGTATTGCGTCTGACACTTTGCACCAAAACTTTATGCTTCCATTCGAACTTTATTCCAATCATGTATGAATGACCAATACTGAGCTATGCTTAATTATTAATAACATGTCATTTTCGTCTATGATGAAATTCATCATGATTCTTCTGGTGAGATTGGAAAGTAATCAACATGTTTCTTGCTCATTGCAGAGTTCAGAAGTGTTAGAAAATCCTCTGGTAATTCTATTCAGTTATCATTAACCATTACTAACGCACAAAGTTTCGAAGCTAAATCTAAAATTTTGACACTTTTGCTGGTACAGCCAGTATGCATGTAAGTATGTATGTAAACCAGACTATGTACATATGTATGTATATACATATAGATATATATTCATATATATATATATATATATTATATATATATATATATATATATATATATATATATATATATATATATATAATATATATATATATATATATAACATATATATATATATATCTATATATATTCATATATATATATATATATATATTATACGTGTTTGTGCGTGTGTATTTGTGTATATATATATTTGTGTATATGTGTTTGTGTGTGATTTTGTGTGTGAAAAAAAAATTTATTTATTTATTTATTTATAGGCAATAATCTAGTAGCTCTGCAACGGCAAGACTTGAAAAATATATAGAAAAGAGTGAAGCATGCGCAGTGAACTTGCCGTGAGGAGTGGAGTATCGAACGTTTCGGATTCAGTCCTTCATCGGGGGGACAGAGAAAAAGAGAAGAACAGAGAAGAATGTCAGAGATTTTCAACCTGAGAGGATGTAAACTCCGAATTTCCTCTCTTTTTCTTTACCCCCGTGACGACGGATTGACTCCGAAACGTTGCATATTCCACTCCTCACAGCAAGTTCACTGTAACCCTTTCACTTTTGCAATATATATATATATATATATATATATATATATATATATTGTTGTATACACATACCTCGCCATGAATAAGTGTGCGATTTGGGGAACGAGGGGACGTTTTTCCCAAAACTCCCCGATGCATGTGCCACCACTTGAAAGCTCCGAGTGTGTCTTTAATCAGCTGAAAGCAGTTTTGGCACAAACTTTGCAGACACGCGTCTCATATCCAAATCTTCAGTGATAATGGACTGAACTGAACCGTCATTAATCTGTACATCCTCTAATAACTCACGGATAGTGATTCGATGATTTCCTCTCATAGCTGCACGCACATCTGCCCTGTTTTACTCAATTCTGTTGGTTGCCAACCTCCCAGAATGTTCGTCAATATTGACATTTTTCCGGCCATCTTGGAAACGTCTGAACCACTCGTAAACTCCTGTGCCTCTCACACGCGCCTCTCTATACACTTTCTGCAACTTGGCGTAGAACTCTGAGCAGATATCGCCATGACAACTTTCTCTGTCATGGTCAGAGCGACGATCTCAACTTCCTCACTAAACATCGGAAGTGAGCTAGAACGTTAAAACTTAAAGCGCATGCACAGCAGAGTTGAAGGCCAATCTATGCCAAGCGACTTTACTCTGCATCTTTTAGCTTCGTTACTATAGCAACCGTCCTGATACTTATTGATCAGACCTCGTATACACTCAGATATTGTTACAACGATTACAACAGTAAAAACCCGTAATAAACTTCAGAAAACCAAATCGTCCCGAATATACGCTTCCTTTTCAAGCAACATATTCGCACACTCAATAAAAACGGTTTTCTACAAAGCTTTCCACCCGTATTTGGTCTCCAAAAACCAGAAATAATGGGCCCGGGTTCACTCCCACTGCGTGGCACCTTGGGCAAGTGTCTTCTACTATAGCCTCCGCAGACATACCTAAAACACTCATTTGTTTTGTCCTTATTACTAGACACCCACACACATAAGTATATATATATATATGTGTGTGTGTATATATGTGTATATATATGTGTGTGTGCACGTGTGTATATGTGTGTATGTATTTGTATATTTATATTTAGATTGCTTTCACGTCTATGTGTATGTGTATTTACACCTATACGTATACGTTGACAGTAATAGCTGTGTGTAAAATGTATCAGTGCAAGGAAAGCGAATCCAGGAGTCGAATATTTTAACTTCGTTAACATCAGTTGTAATAAACGTCATGCTAATTCCATGTTTTATCAGTTTATATTCGCCTGTGTTGAATATAAATTTTGGGCGGAGTTCTGTTTATTTCGAAATATATAAATCTGAATTGAACGTTATGACGTGTTCCTAAAATGGTCAAGTAATATCTACACACAAGTTCCGTCTTTATTTGTTTAAAACAAAAATATTCCTTCCGCTATCTTAAGCTTAAATTTTGAAATGGCCAAGTATATATACATGCAGTGAAATGACTATTAAATCTTACTCTCTTTTTACTATTTTACTCTTTTAGTTGTTTCGGTCATTTTACTGTGGCCATGCTGAAGCACCGCCTTTAGTCGAGCAAATCGACCCCAGGACTTATACTTTGGAAGCCTAGTACTTATTCTATCGGTATCTTTTGCCGAACCGCTAGGTTACGGGGCCGTAGACACACCAGCATCGGTTGTCATGCGATGTTGGGGAGACAAACATACACACACAAACACACACATACATACATACATACATACATACATACATACATACATACATACATACATACATACATACATACATACATATATATATATATATATATATATATACATATATGTCGTAAGAAATTTGAAAAGCTAAACGCGAAACCGGTCTTTCTTCTAAATTATGTCATTGTAAGGGAAAACATTTTTTTTAATATTCTTCAGACATATTGACGCAAATATATATATATTTTTTAACCTTTCAGTCTTCTGTAGTTTTTTCACTTTTTACTATTTTCTATATATATATATATATATACGACGGGCTTCTTTCAGTTTCCATTTACCAAATCCACTCACAAGGCTTTGGTCGGCCCGAGGCTATAGTAGAAGACACTTGCCCAAGGTGCCACGCAGTGGGAGTGAACCCGGGCCCATGTGGTTGGTAAGCAAGCTACTTACCACACAGCCTCTCCTGTCATTATTTCTGGTTTTTGGAGACCAAATACGGGTGGAAAGCTTTGTAGAAAACCGTTTTTATTGAGTGTGCGAATATGTTGCCAAACCGAACTTCAAATCATTTCCGGTTAATCCAGCATATTTCTGTGTACACAATTGTTATACGCTTAGAGAAGTGGGTCTGTATATTAGGGCTTTCGTAATACAGTCAACGTTGAGGAGAGTAAGCTAGGATATGAGTCTATGTCCTTATTATTGGGCAGAGTTTACGAATAAAGGGGTTAATAAAGTTACAATATTTCAAAAGTAAAAAATAGCTTCTCTTAATTATATTTTGGCTTCTATAATTCTTTGGAAAATAAGAAAATATTAAATTAAGAAGTCTCTGGCGTTATTCCAAATGGATAATTCAAGTAACAATATCTTTCGAGTTTGAGCGATATCGCATTTTTTATTTTATTTATTTATTTTTATTTATTTTTTTTATATCCGACTTAAGGCAGAAGAAATACGTTTAAAAACCGCGCAGTATTGTGTTACAATTTATTGTCAACACTTTCAAACTATTCCACACACACACACATGCGCTTACGCACACATACATATATATACACACACGCACACGCGCACGCACACACACACACATGCACTCGCATACACACACACAAACACTTTCACAGACACAAGCACACACGCATACACATGTACAAACATACACACACATACACACATTTGTATTAATATATGTTTTTAAGTCAAGTTATCTCTTATCTTGGACTCATTTCAACCATTAGACTGTGGCCATGCTGGTGCTTCACCTTTGGAGAATTTATAGTGGAATGACTCGATCCCACTACATATATTTTAAGCCTGGTACCTATTCTAACGGCTCTTTTGTCGAACCGTTAAGTTATGCAGACGTAAACACACCATTACCGGTTCTCAAGTGGTAATAGAGAATGAAGACAGGCACACAACGCACAAACATGCACACATACACACACACGCGCGCGCACACACACACACACACGCACACTCACACACACACACACACACACACACACACCACACACACACACACACACACACACATATATATATATATATTATATATATATATAAGGTTAATCCAAACAAGAAAACAGAAAAGACAACAACGCAAAGAGGTGGAACAATTAAAGTATTATTATTAGGCGCTCAGGAAAAACGGGAAGAAGGAGGGTATGACGTTTCGAGCGGAGCTCTTCGTCGGAAACATAAGAGAAAGAAAGATCCCGAGGTGGGAGGACAGAGGGGAAAAAAACGCGAGTAGTCTTCACGGGGTAAACATACTGAAAGCATATTGATAATATGGAGAATGAAATATTCGAACATTCAAACTTTATGCTTATTAGTTACAGTTGGTTAACTCATAATAATTATTAGTCACATGTTTCGTTCGCAATTAATTACAAGTTGTTGTATATTTATATGAAGCGATTTATGCATTGTTAGTACACTCTGTTCAGGGTGTATAACTGACATTGTTTAAACAGGAATTTTCCTCTGTTATTAGTTTGGATTAGGTTTGTTAGCATTAGTAGTAAGGTTCACATAAAATCAAATAATATAACGATCTCTGAAATCTACCGGAAACACCATGTGACTATAAAGAATGAAGAAGCATCCACAAGAAAAGTATTCTATAAATAACCATTCCACAATGGACCACGAAAATTTGCCAATTTCAGCAAACACTGCTGCTTATGCTGTTGAGGTTTAGGTGACTGAAAGTGGGGCAAGAAACTGTGAAACTATATCTGTGTATATATATATATATATATTATATATATATATATATATATATTATATATATATATATATATATATATATATATATATTATATATATATATATATATATATATAGATATATATATATATATATTATATATATATATATATATATATATATATATATATATATATATGTATATTATATAAATATATCTAAATCAATCATCAACCATCAGATAATACCTAATATATTTATATATATTATATATATATATATATATATATATATAGAGAGAGAGAGAGAGAGAGAGGAGAGAGAGAGAGAGAGAGATTTATATATTCTTTGGATATGGTAGATGAGTTCAGCAAAAAATTAGAATCAGATGAATATGCTACTTAAGTTGAGGCACCAGAATTTAGTACGGTATTATCCATACAATTACAAAGTAAGGTGATTAAGATGAAAATAAGCAACAAGGATATCCAGAGGTATATATATGTGTGTGTGTGTATGTATGTGCGCGCGTGTGTGTGTGTGCGTGTGTGTGTGCATGCATGTATATATATGTGTGTATATGTATGTATATCCTTGTTGGATATACATACATATACATACATATTCTTGCTGCTTATTGTGATACGTATATATATATATATATATATAAGTTTGGATTTTATTCTCTCAAATAATAATTATATATATATATAATATATATATTATATATATATATATATGTATGTATGTGTGAATACGCATGGGAGTTTATCATTGTATCTGTGTATTCTCTGTCACAGTCTGCTAACCGGTGTTTGTATATTTACGTCTCTGTAAATTACTGATTCGGCAAAGCAGACAAATAGAATAAGTAGCTACCTTAAAAAGAAAACTAAGTGTTAGGATCGATTTATTCGACTAATTAAAAGACTTGAAGTTAGTGCCCCAACATGGCCATACGTCAATGTTTAGTTTATCCGCTCTCCTATAAAGCATCAAATTATCCCATACTTGGTAAACATTAAATGCATATCTCGCGTAAACACTATTTTCCCCGTATGATGGGGGCATTCTATGGAAAGGAATCGTAAGATTCATATGTAATCCGGACGACTGTACCCCTGAAACGATCGTTGGAACACCTTATTCTCCTTTAACATGTTACCCAAAGCTCTTTTTAATGCCTTTTATTGTCTCTCTATTATATTTTGAACTTTTAAGAATATTTTTTCTATATTTCATTATTATTTTTATCTATATTCTATCATTATTATGCTTACATAATATCTATATATCTAGATGTCCATGTATATTTTTCGAAGGGCTGAACACAAAAGGAACAAATTACAAAGTAGAGCTTTTCTTTTGGAGGAGAGAAAAAAAGGGGGATAGATTTTCAATCAAAAGGGATCGTAAAAAATAACCATCAATAGGGATCGTGTATCACAGAAATCAATTGAGTTTACAGTAAATTTACAACTTCAATATTCCCATTGCGTTTTACACGTTGATAACGTTTGCGGGTCAATTGATTTTGGCACAAATATCTCTGTATATATTACGCTGTTTGTTTAAGAACATTTAAAATCTGAACTTATATTCGTTAAAATTGATATACCTACTTCTGTGATTTACCGTAAACATTTTTCCCCCTGTAAAGAGGCTGTACGCTCATGTGGAATGCGCACAATGTATATATATGTGCGTATATCTGCTAAAAGATTTGTGTTGATTCATGGAGTTCAAGCCGGTTGCTTCCAAATTAACATGTATGTCTATTTGCTTTGCGTATCTCCTTACATCACTCGCGATCCATTCTTTAGCATTTTGATTCGAAATTCTAGATATTAATGACTTCTTTGCCTGGCCAGACGCTCTTTTATGCGAACGTGAAGACATCTTAACAGCCTGAGACATGCTAATACACCATTGCCAAAAGTGTTATGTATGTGTGTACGTATATATTATATATACATGTGTGCGTGTGTACATGTGTGTGTGTGCATGTGTGTGTGCATGTGTGTGTGCGTGTGTGTGTGTGTGTGTGTGTGTGCGTACGTGTGTGTGTATAGCATGATGTGTTATTCTGCCAAACAGAAAAGGAGAAAATCTAAAAGATAGATAAATAATAATTCCACTAAAACACTGTGTTAATTAAGGCAATACGTTTTAATCAAAATTCTCAAATATACGTAATACATAATATATACATACATATATATATATACATACATACAAACATACAAACATATATATATATATTATAATAGGATATTATATATATATATATATACATACATACATACAATCATATAAACATATATATATATATATGTACGCATATGTGTGTGTGTGTGTGTGTGTGTGTGTGTGTGTGTGTATTATGTATTCTTACTGATTATATACATAATACAACGATGTGAGATTTTTTTTTTAACAAAAGAAAAAATTTAGAATCTCGATTGAAGTTGTATCGACACAAACCAGTTTGGTAATCTATTATATTTTCTGGCTAGACACCAACATTATAATAACGCTAAAGTATTTTTCTTGCTCTGAGTTTTTTTTTTCTTGTCTTTATCCCGCATTTAATTCAAGAATTCTATTTCTTTCTCATCATCATTTATAATTTAGTTTTACTTTTTCATCTCTTTCTTTTTTTTTATTGCATTTCGTAAAAAAGAAAAAGTGTAGAAAATAGACAATTAAATCTGATTTATCAAATTACCACAGTTAGAAATTTTTAAGATTGGAAAGAAAACAAGTTTTGTCTATTATTCTAGAAACTATTTATCCAGACTTATCAGCAAGAGGATTCATTTTTTTTTTTTCGTTTTTAAATATAACAGAATCGTTCAAATTTTTTATTGCATTGTGTTATATCATCTTCATTTTCTTCCTCTTCTATTTCTTCTCTGTGTTCGAACAATGCTGGAGGGTAAAACTATTTAAATGTATGCAGACGAATTTTTACGCTAACATCTTTAACAATGTACCGAGTGTGAAGAGAGAAAATGCAATTAATTCTAAACAGAATGTCACTTAAATCTGAACGTCCATTATACTTGAAGTTGAACGACCGCAGTTTTACGTGGCTCTGAAAAGGAGTGAACACTTCTTTAATATACGTGAGGTTGGAGACCAGTTGTATCACAGACCGATGGAGATCTGCCGGCGGTAAACATGAAATTAAGTGAATGAATGAGACATTGAGTGCATAAAGTGGAGAAGTGTAGAAGTGAACGGAAATGGAGAGAGAGAGGCAGGGTTACCTGGTCTTGGTCAGGTGGTTAGTAACTAAACCAGTGCCGTATTTGGCTTATCCACCCATTGAGGGGCTATCTAAATCCCCAGCAGTATCTTAATAAAACCTGTCAAAGCCGTATGAGTTCCTTGAGAAGAGAGGATGTACAACGTCGGGGTTAGTAAGTACTTGATTGACTGTTACCCCAACATTTAAATATTGTATCGTTTCGGTTTCCTAAACCGAGTGGGGCGGAAAAGATTATCCTCTGCAACAAAAATATCGTGTCAACGATTTGATATAAAACAGCTTTAGACAGCAGGAGCATTCTAAAATTAACTGCCGTTAAATCATCCCTTACTGCAAACAATAACAGGCACCAGCATCAGCAAGAACTTAATGGGCGAGTACGTGCTGGCTAAACCTACAAGATGCCCCTCAAATCTCATATAGGTATGCATATATTCAGACATACATATGCACATACACAGATACATACATATAGACATAGACATACATATATATATATATAAAATGCATAGGCATATACATATATATACATATATACATAGACATACATACATATAAACATACATACATAGACATACCGACATACATACATATATACATATATTCATAGATATACATATATACATACATGCATGCATGAATACATACATACATACATACATACAATCATACATACATACATACATACATACATCATAGCTGCACAGTCGTTACACAAGAAAAGCCATTATTAAGAAAAACATACTGAAATGATTCGTTATTGAGGCCATGTGATGCTTTTATATGACTTAAATCCAGCCAAAATTTTACACATTTTCTTGCATACTGTACAGCTGTTCTGGCTGGCGGAAGAAACAGGAGCCACCGTATGCATTCTCTTCACGTATCTTCTCAGACCTCCAAAGCAGAAGCACACCCTGTTGTGAATTGTAATAACCACATCACTGTTTATCATGGGCCGATTCCTGTGAGATGTTTGATGGTTGACAAAGTTTGCCCGACTAAAACACCTCCTCCCACAAACCACACACGCAAAAAGCAAAATTCATTCACTCTCCACAGGTTCCCTTCTTCTAAGCTCCCTTTCTAATTCTTTCATACTTCATTTTCTCCCTCTCAAACCCCAAACAATCACTATGTACTTTCATCTATCCCAGTCCAGTACCTTCCTCTCCCAATCGCCAACTGCAATCCCTATCTTTATCAGAGCATTTTAAAGGCAATCCTTAAACCTTAGTTTAGGCGTATTCGCTGGTCACGTGCCGTCTTCCAGCTCACCATACAATAGCTGCTTGGGCAGTCTCTCATCCCTCATCCTTACCAGGTGTTCCCTCTGCCACCTCAAACATTTTTTGCAGAATTATTGACTCTATACTTCTACTGCCGCTCCTCTCAAGCACCACCACAATACATTTGACAATTTTCCAGTTTATCCCCCAC